>NW_028320865.1:0-45000 GCF_062004578.1 Staurois parvus | reverse complement strand
ATCATTGAACCTCCACCATATTTTACCGTAGGTACTGTGTTTTGTTCTTTGTAGGCCTCATTCCGTTTTCGGTAAACAGTAGAATGATGTGCTTTACCGAAAAGCTCTATCTTGGTCTCATCTGTCCACAAGACGTTTTCCCAGAAGGCTTTTGGCTTACTCAAGTACATTTTGGCAAACTGTAGTCTTGCTTTTTTATGTCTCTGTGTCAGCAGTGGGGTCCTCCTGGGTCTCCTGCCATAGCGTTTCATTTCATTTAAATGTCGACGGATAGTTCGCGCTGACACTGATGCTCCCTGAGCCTGCAGGACAGCTTGAATGTCTTTGGAACATGTTTGGGGCTGCTTATCCACCATCCGGACTATTCTGCGTTGCAATCTTTCATCAATTTTCCTCATCCGTCCACGACCAGGGAGATTAGCTACAGTGCCATGGGTTGCAAACTTCTTGATAATGTTGCGCACTGTGGACAAAGGCAAATCTAGTTCTCTGGAGATGGACTTGTAACCTTGAGATTGTTGATATTTTGCCACAATTTTGGTTCTCAGGTCCTCAGACAGTTCTCGTCTCCTCTTTCTGTTGTCCATGCTTAGTGTGGCACAGACAGACACACAATGCAAAGGTTAAGTGAACGTCTCTCCTTTTTATCTGCTTTCAGGTGTGATTTCTATATTGCCCACACCTGTTACTTGCCCCAGGTGAGTTTACAGGAGCATCACATGCTTGTAACATTCTTATTTATCCGCAGTTGTGAAAGGGTGCCAATACTTTTGTCCAGCCCATTTTTGGAGGTTTGTGTGACATTATGTCGAATTTGCTTTCTTTCCTCCCTTTTTTTGTTTTGTCCCAATACACACAAAGGGAATAAACATGTGTATAGCAAAACATGTGTTAATGCAATACGTTTCGTGAGAAATACATGATTTCCTGGAGAAATATCAAGGGTGCCAACAATTTCGGCCATGACTGTATATACACACACACACATATATATATACACACACATACACAGATATATATATATATACACACACACATACATACATACATACATACACATATATATATATACACACACAGGATCTGGCATTTACAGGTGGGGGGTGCGCACGAGCACTCCTGCCCGCCCACCCGCCGCTGTCATTCGCTACAGCGCAAGTTGGTCAGCAGGTCCCGGCCAATGATTTGTGGCTGATGACAGCTCAGAGCCCATTACTAACAACACAGGGCTCTGTACGGAGAGCAGCCATGCGGCTGTGTTTTCTCCCTGCAAAGCAGGGGTAAAAAACAAACACATCTGTCTTTAGTACAGTATTATCACTGATCACTTTATTTGTGTCACTGGTGATGTCGGTGTCAGTCAGTTAGTGTCAGATTGCCTGTCGCACTGTCACAGTCCCGCTACAAGTTGCTGATCATCGCCATTACTAGTATAAATATAAACACAAATTATAGTATATATACCTAAGTTTGTAGATGCTGTACAATGTGTATCTCAATGTTTGGCTAAAGTGTATATTTTGCTACAATGTATCCACCTTCTGTCTCAATGTGTAGCCAATGTGTATATTCTGCTACAATGTATCCACCTTCTGTCTCAATGTGTAGCCAATGTGTATATTTTGCCACAATGTATCCACTTTCTGTACCAATGTGTATATTCTGCCACAATGTATCCACCTTCTGTCTCAATGTGTAGCCAATGTGTATATTTTTCTATCATGTATCCACCTTCTGTCTCAATGTGTAGCCAATGTGTATATTCTGCCACAATGTATCCACCTTCTGTCTCAATGAGTATATTCTGCTACAATGTATCCACCTTCTGTCTGAATGTGTGGCCAATGTGTATATTCTGCCACAATGTATCCACCTTCTGTCTCAATGTGTAGCCAATGCGTATATTCTGCCACAATGTATCCACCTTCTGTCTCAATGAGTATATTCTGCTACAATGTATCCACCTTCTGTCTCAATGTGTAGCCAATGTGTATATTCTGCCACAATGTATCCACCTTCTGTCTCAATGTGTATATTCTGCTACAATGTATCCACCTTCTGTCTCAATGTGTGGCCAATGTGTATATTCTGCCACAATGTATCCACCTTCTGTCTCAATGTGTAGCCAATGTGTATATTCTGCCACAATGTATCCACCTTCTGTCTCAATGTGTATATTCTGCCACAATGTATCCACCTTCTGTCTCAATGTGTATATTCTGCTACAATGTATCCACCTTCTGTCTCAATGTGTGGCCAATGTGTATATTCTGCCACAATGTATCCACCTTCTGTCTCAATGTGTATATTCTGCCACAATGTATCCACTATCTCTCTCACAAACTTGGGACAACACATGGAGCTCTTTGCCGTCGTACTTTTCTCTTTCCCTCCAGCAGTTATCTGCCTCGGTGATTACAGGTGACATCCCGCTAAGAACTATTGACTTTCATTTTTTTTTGCGCCGGTTTCTCCCCGACCGCGATAAACCAGTCACATCCCTATTCCCTTTGCTGGATCAGCAGCTTTTCTGGCCGTCTGCGAAGTTCAGGATTAAGGGACTTTTATTTCCTTTTATTTGGCATTTAATTCCTCCCTTCTCTATCGATCTGATTTCCGCCAAACTCGCCTGTCCTCTATCGCTCGCTGCGATGGCGGTCACCGGCCATTCCGTCCTGAGCGACCCCCGTATGTGACAGGAATACATCTCAGCGGGCCCCCAAGATGCTTTGCAGCCTTCTCTAGGAAACTTTTTGCTACCCTGGCAAGAATCACAAACTAAACTGAGCAGTTTTACATCCGGCCCAAGGCCGCCATCGCCGCCGATCCATTATTATTCCTGACCGTTCTTGATTTATTGAACGCCAGCATTGCCCCCAGCGCTTTGTAATCAGAGAAAAAAATAAATCCAATTCTGCTCAGATCTAGAAATAGTTGGAAATGATTACAGTCCACAAGCCGCATGTCAGGATGGGGGGGCTGGGGGGGGGGGTGTTACTCACTTTCCACTATGACTGTAATTGGTTGGCTGGTCTTGTTGTCGCCATTCTTGTCATTGACGGCTTGCACGTAGTAGCGTCCGGCATCGGGGGCCACGCTGGACAGGAGCACCAGAGTGTTCTCCTTGGTGATGGCGCTGTGTAGGAAGGAAGCAAAAATCCAAATGAGCAAAATACAACCAAGGCCATCGCCAACAACCCACCATAGAAAGCAGTGCAAAGCGCAGAACTGACCTGCAAAGTGCCAGGACTGTCAGCAGCCAGATTTGACCTTTCATCAGGTTAGGACAGAACAAGAACTGGGTTGTTGGAGGTTTGAGATTGTCAATTCTCTGAGAGCTCTGGATTGCTGTGATCACAGGAGATTCCCTGGCTGCACTGGGATGCTGTGATCACAGGAGATTCCCTGGCAGCATTAGGTTGGATTGCTGTGATCACAGGAGATTCCCTGGCAGCATTGGGTTGGGTTGCTGTGATCACAGGAGATTCCCTGGGAGTACTGAGTTGCTGGGAACACAGGGGATTTCCTGGGAGCACTGAGTTGCTGGGTACACAGGAGATTCCCTGGGAGCACTGAGTTGCTGGGTACACAGGAGATTTCCTGGGAGCACTGAGTTGCTGGGTACACAGGAGATTCCCTGGGAGCACTGAGTTGCTGGGAACACAGGAGATTCCATGGAAGCACCAGGTTGCTGTGATCACAGGAGATTCCCAGGGAGCACTGAGTTGCTTGGAACACAGGAGATTCCCTGGGAGCACTGAGTTGCTGGTAACACAGGAGATTCCCTGGGAGTACTGAGTTGCTGGGTACACAGGAGATTCCCTGGGAGCACTGAGTTGCTGGTAACACAGGAGATTCCCTGGGAGCACTGAGTTGCTGGGTACACAGGAGATTCCCTGGGAGCACTGAGTTGCTGGGAACACAGGAGATTCCCTGGGAGCACTGAGTTGCTGGGAACACAGGAGATTCCCTGGGAGTACTGAGTTGCTGGGTACACAGGAGATTCCCTGTGAGCACTGAGTTGCTGGGTACACAGGAGATTCCCTGGGAGCACTGAGTTGCTGGGAACACAGGAGATTCCCTGGGAGCACTGAGTTGCTGGGAACACAGGAGATTCCCTGGGAGCACTGAGTTGCTGGGAACACAGGAAATTTCCTGGGAGCACTGAGTTGCTGGGAACACAGGAAATTTCCTGGGAGCACTGAGCTGCTGGGTACACAGGAGATTTCCTGGGAGCACTGAGTTGCTGTGATCACAGGAGATTCTGTGGGAGCAAAGGGTTTCTGGGATCACAGCAATGCAGAAGATTCCCTGAGAGGACTGAGTTTCTGGGATCACAGGAGATTATCTAGGAGACAGGGTTGATGGGATCACAGGAATGTAGCAGAATCTCTGGGAGCACTGGGTTGCTGGCATCAGAGGAACTCAGAAGATTCCCTGAAGCATTGGGTTGCTGGAATCACAGGAGATTCTCTAGGAGCACAAGGGTGCTGGGATCCCAGGAACTCTAGAGATTCCCTTGGAGCACTGGGTTGCTAGGAACATAGGAGATTTTCAGGGAGGATCATGTTGCTGGGATCACAGGAATGTAGCAGAATCTCTGAGAGCACTGGGGTGCTAAGATCACAGAAACACAGCAGATTCTCTGGCAGCACTGGATTGCTCGTATCACGGGAGATTCTCGGGGAGCATTGGGTTGCTGGGATCACAGGAACTTAGGAGATTCTTGGGGAGCACTGGGTTGCTGGGATCACGGGAACACAGGAGTTTCTCGGGGAGCACTGGGTTGCTGGGATCACGGGAACACAGGAGTTTCTTGGAGAGCACTGGGTTGCTGGGATCATGGGAGATTCTCTAGCAGCACTGGGTTGCTAGGATCAAAGGAGATTCTCGGGGAGCACTGGGTTGCTGGGATCACAGGAACACAGGAGTTTCTTGGGGAGCACTGGGATCACAGGAACACAGGAGTTTCTTGGGGAGCACTGGGATCACAGGAACACAGGAGTTTCTTGGGGAGCACTGGGTTGCTGGGATCACAGGAACACAGGAAATTATGGGGAGCACTGGCTTGCTGGGATCACAGGAACACAGGAGATTCTCTGGGAGCAATGGGTTGCTGGGATCACAGGAGATTCTCGGGGAGCACTGGGTTGCTGGGATCACAGGAGATTCTCTGGGAGCAATGGGTTGCTGGGATCACAGGAGATTCTCTGGGAGCAATGGGTTTCTGGGATCACAGGAGATTCTCGGGCAGCACTGGGTTTCTGGGATCACAGGAGATTCTCGGGCAGCACTGGGTTTCTGGGATCACAGGAGATTCTCGGGGAGCACTGGGTTTCTGGGATCACAGGAGATTCTCGGGGAGCACTGGGCTTCTGGGATCACAGGAGATTCTCGGGGAGCACTGGGTTTCTGGGATCACAGGAGATTCTCGGGGAGCACTGGGTTTCTGGGATCACAGGAGATTCTCGGGGAGCACTGGGTTGCTGGGATCACAGGAAATTTTCAGGGAGCACTGGGTTGCTGGGATCACAGGAAATTTTCAGGGAGCACTGGGTTGCTGGGATCACAGGAAATTTTCAGGGAGCACTGGGTTGCTGGGATCACAGGTACACAGGAGATTCTCAGGGATCACTGGGATCACAGGAGTTTCTTGGGGAGCACTGGGTTGCTGGGATCACAGGAACACAGAAGATTCTCGGGGAGCACTGGGTTTCTGGGATCACAGGAGATTCTTGGGGAGCACTGGGTTGCTGGGATCACAGGAGTTTCTTGGGGAGCACTGGGTTGCTGGGATCACAGGAAATTTTCAGGGAGCACTGGGTTGCTGGGATCACAGGAGATTCTCGGGGAGCACTGGGTTTCGAGTTCTTTCTTGGTTTATCTATATGAGCAGTTAAAACCTGACAGAAGCATTTCACTCTCTCCAGAGATAAAACTTCCCTAGAGCTGGGTCCTAAACCAGAACATATTTCAGGTCCACAACACAGGCAGGATTGTGCCCTCTAATAAATGCCTTCTAATAAATAGGACCTTCAATGGTGTCTACAGTTTACTACAAGGGACACCCCGAATCTGGGTCTCCCATAGAAGGAGTCTAGTCTTAGGTTCAGCCGGCATATTCATTAAAATCAGTTCATTTCTCTGCCCAAGCTTCAGTAGCAGAATTTTCCTGCAAAAATAAATAAAAAAAACTGGATTTTATTGGAAGCTGTGACATTCCGCTCTCCTCGCTCGGTGACCTGACACCCCCTTCCAGAGTGTCCTCCTCATGGCACCCCGCCCTGCGCCTATCTCCCGGCTCAGCCGCGCTCACAGGGGATCAGCTGCCAGATGATCTGGATAATAATTCTCTGCAATTAGGTAGATAAGGAGACTGTGCCGCTGTTCATTAGGACTGCTAAATTTCAGCATGATGCAGCGGCAGGCAGGTGTTCGAGAGGCGCTGATACCACGCGCCGCGCTCACAGCCGCTTAGAATAGGCTTTGCTTTAATTGTTCTCTACGTTGGATTGTTTCTTCTAAACAGGCAGGGACATGGCACAAGACATGACGGCTTTAAAGGGAACCTGTAGTATTTTTTAAATTTAAGACAGAAAAATTATAAACCTTAATAAAAAAAAATAGGAGTCCTAGTATTCCCTACGAACAGGCTAACCAGGAATTTGGGAAAATGTGGCTCTATGAAGGCAGAGACCTCAGAGGGAACTCCGGGAAGTATTATTTCTCTGAGGGTCATCATAGGGGACATTGGAAGCTTGGGTCACGGAGTAGTAGATGCACCTCCATGTTCAGCTGAGGTGAGGGCCCCAAGAAAGGATCAGGGGCAGAATTTAAGGAGCTGCCTGGTTGTCACCAGAGCACCCCACAAAGTGTGATGGAATTCACTTCAGAACGGCTCCCAGTTTGCGGCCCTCCGACTCACTTTGAAAAGACAACGACGGCACTGGCCTTGGAGGGGCCACTGGGAAGTATCAGTTTCCCAGAGGGTCACCATAGGGGACATCGGAAGCTTGGGTCATGGAGTAGTAGATGCATCTCCATGTTCAGCTGAGGTGAGAGCCCCAAGAAAGGATCAGGGGCAGAATTTAAGGAGCTGCCTGGTTGTCACCAGAGCACCCCACAAAGTGTGATGGAATTCACTTCAGAAAGGCTCCCAGGTTGCGGCCCTCCGACTCACTTTGAAAAGACAACTATGGCACTGGCCTCGGAGGGGCCACTGGGAAGTATCAGTTTCCCTGAGGGTCACCATAGGGGACATTGGAAGCTTGGGTCATTGAGTAGCAGAAGACAGAGGAGACATGGAGTGACCGCAGAGGATGAAATGACACGAAGTGATTCCAGATATAAGGAAGGCAGGAGGAACAAGACTCTAAGGGCATGTATGTTAAATGGAGGTGAGAGCCCTAAGAAAGGGTGAGGGGTAGGGTCTAAGGAACAGAATGGTTTTTGCCAGAAGACCCAGCAAAGAGCAGCTCCCAGGCCTGGGACTTTGAGGCAAAGAAACAGGCAACTAAAGACCAAGAAGCACAGGTACTCAAGTAGGTGCCCTGCAGTGCTGGAATCCCAGGAACACAGAGGAGATTTGAGGAGCACTGGGGTCTCTGGGAGTACTGCAGTGCTGGGATCACAGGAACACGGGAGAGTCTCTTGGAGCACTGGGGTCCTGAAATCCCAAGAATACAGAGAAGATTTGCGGAACATTAGGGTGCTGGGATCAATTCTCTGGGGAGCACTGGGGTGCTGGGATCACAGGAACACAGGAGAGTCACAGGGAGTACAAGGGTGCTGGAACAAAAGAATATTGGAGATTCTCTGAGAGCATTGGGATCACAGAAGAGTCCCTGGATGCATTGGGGTACTGGGATCACAGGAATCATTGGGTGGTAGAATCAAAGATCACAGGAGAATCACTGGGAGTACAGAGGTGTTAGGATCACAGAAACACAGCAAAGTCTCTAGGAGCACTGGGGGTGCCGGGATCACAGGAATGCAGGGGAATCACTGGGGGTGCTGGGATCACAGGAGAATCACTGGGGGTGCCGGGATCACAGGAACACAGGAGAATCATCGGGGGTGCCGGGATCACAGGAACACAGGAGAATCATTGGGGGTGCCGGGATCACAGGAACACAAGAGAATCACTGGGGGTGCAAGGATCACAGGAACACAGGAGAATCAGGGGGGCTGCTGGAATCACAGGAACACAAGAGAATCACTGGGGGTGCAAGGATCACAGGAACACAGGAGAATCACTGGGGGTGCAAGGATCACAGAAACACAGGAGAATCACTGGGGGTGCTGGGATCAGAGGAACACAGAAGAATCACTGGGGGTGCAAGGATCACAGGAACACAGGAGAATCACTGGGGGTGCTGGGATCAGAGGAACACAGAAGAATCACTGGGGGTGCAAGGATCACAGGAACACAGGAGAATCACTGGGGGTGCTGGGATCAGAGGAACACAGAAGAATCACTGGGGGTGCAAGGATCACAGGAACACAGGAGAATCACTGGGGGTGCTGGGATCAGAGGAACACAGAAGAATCACTGGGGGTGCAAGGATCACAGGAACACAGGAGAATCACTGGGGGTGCCGGGACCACAGGAACACAGGAGAATCACTGGGGGTGCTGGGATCACAGGAACACAGGAGAATCACTGGGGGTGCCGGGACCACAGGAACACAGGAGAATCACTGGGGGTGCTGGGATCACAGGAACACAGGAGAATCAGGGGGGTGCTGGGATCAGAGGAACACAGAAGAATCACTGGGGGTGCAAGGATCACAGGAACACAGGAGAATCACTGGGGGTGCCGGGACCACAGGAACACAGGAGAATCACTGGGGGTGCTGGGATCACAGGAACACAGGAGAATCACTGGGGGTGCCGGGACCACAGGAACACAGGAGAATCACTGGGGGTGCTGGGATCACAGGAACACAGGAGAATCAGGGGGGTGCTGGGATCAAAGGAACGCAGGAGAATCACTGGGGGTGCTGGGATCAGAGGAACACAGGAGAATCACTGAGGGGGCCGGGATCAGAGGAACGCAGAAGAATCACTGGGGGGGCCGGGATCACAGGAACACAGAAGAATCACTTGGGGTGCCGGGATCAGAGGAACACAGGAGAATCACTGGGGGTGCCGGGATCAGAGGAACACAGAAGAATCACTTGGGGTGCCGGGATCAGAGGAACACAGGAGAATCACTGGGGGTGCCGGGATCACAGGAACGTAGGAGAATCATTGGGGGTGCTGGGATCACAGGAACACAGGAGAATCACGGAGGGTGCCGGGATCACAGGAACGTAGGAGAATCATTGGGGGTGCCGGGATCACAGGAACATAGGAGAATCACTGGGGGTGCTGGGATCAAAGGAACACAGGAGAATCACTGGGGGTGCCGGGATCACAGGAACACAGGAGAATCACTGGGGGTGCCGGGATCACAGGAACATAGGAGAATCACTGGGGGTGCCGGGATCACAGGAACATAGGAGAATCACTGGGGGTGCCGGGATCACAGGAACATAGGAGAATCACTGGGGGTGCCGGGATCACAGGAACGTAGGAGAATCATTGGGGGTGCTGGGATCACAGGAACACAGGACAGTCTCTGGGAGTACAGGGGTGCTGGAACACAAGAACACCAGACATTCACTGGGAGCACCGGCATCACGGGAATGTTCCTGGAAGTTCCGGGATCACAGGGTAGTCTGGAGGCAGTGAGATCACAAGAACACAGGAGAATCTATGGAAGCACTGGAGTGCTGGGCACACAAGGACGCAGGGTACAAGGGGTCACAGGATACTGGAAGCGTCCCAGAGGTGCACTGGGGATCAAAGCAGATGCTAGGAGCCTGGAACTCAGGAGACACATTGAGTCAGGGAGGTGCAGAGGGATCACAGAAGATATTGGGAAGTGGGAATGCTGAGGAACACGGAGACAGTCATGAAGACACCAGGCAGCACCGGGGACAGTTAGTGTGTAAACGCATCGCTGGAATGCTGACAATTACATGTGCTAGCCCTTTAAGACAGCGCCTGACGGTAGAACCAGAGGCCTCTGATTGGCTGCATGCCAGGGAGCTCAGACAGAAGAAGAACGCACAGGTGAGTGACATACCACACCTCCCTACAGGATGGGGGGGGGGGGTCACCAGCAAAAAATATGCCCAAAAAGGGTATATACTGCGGAGTACTAAACAAGTGATCAGCGCACCTCACAAACCATGAGACAGTCTGTGTTCCATCCATATCTTCTGCTAAAATCCATGACGGCCACGTATCGGCCATGAATCAGCTGTATCATCCTAAAAATCTGAAGAATTTAAGACACAATAGTCCCGTAACAAATCATTCCGATGCAGGTACACGGCCGCTGCTTCGTTCAAGGACTGCACGGCTCAGATCCCCTTCCAAAAATCTTATGCAGGTTCTGTATTTCATCCAAGCGCAGCGCACAGATTCGGCTCTGCATTTTGATGTTTCACATGCTCGGGGATCACGCATTCCTCTGACTCGCATAAATCCTCGGAGAGGGGAAGGAGCGACGCGTTTCATCCCAAACAGGGTCCTTCTTAAGTCTGTTCTGTGCAGGACGTTTGTTTTAAATCTTCAGATTTGTAGAAGATGCAGATAATTTATGGCCGGATTTTAAAGAAGAATTCTAGGCCTGGTATATTTTATACATTGTTCCAGCTTGGACCAACTCTGGGGGGGGGGGGTAGACAGTGTCTCAGACTTGCTGGTCAGTAAAAGAAGGAATAGTGCCCCATCATTGGTGTCAGTGGGAGGAATAGTGCCCCATCATTGGTATCAGTGGGAGGAATAGTGCCCCATCATTGGTATCAGTGGGAGGAATAGTGCCCCATCATTGGTGTCAGTGGGAGGAATAGTGCCCCATCATTGGTGTCAGTGGGAGGAATAGTGCCCCACCATTGGTGTCAGTGGGAGGAATAGTGCCCCATCATTGGTATCAGTGGGAGGAATAGTGCCCCATCATTGGTGTCAGTGGGAGGAATAGTGCCCCATCATTGGTGTCAGTGGGAGGAATAGTGCCCCACCATTGGTGTCAGTGGGAGGAATAGTGCCCCATCATTGGTGTCAGCTGGAGGAATAGTGCCCCATCATTGGTGTCAGTGGGAGGAATAGTGCCCCATCATTGGTGTCAGTGGGAGGAATAGTGCCCCGTCACTGGTGTCAGTGGGAAGAATAGTGCCACATCGTTGGTGTTAGTGGGGGGAATAGTGCACCATCATTGGTGTCAGTGGAAGGAATAGTGCCCCATCATTGGTGTCAGTGGGAGGGATAGAGCCCCATCATTGGTGTCAGTGGGAGGAATAGTGCCCCATCATTGGTGTCAGTGGGGGGAATAGTGCCCCATCATTGGTGTCAGTGGGGGGAATAGTGCCCCATCATTGGTATCAGTGGGAGGAATAGTGCTCCATCATTGGTGTCAGTGGGGGGAATAGTGCCCCATCATTGGTATCAGTGGGAGGAATAGTGCCCCATCATTGGTGTCAGTGGGGGGAATAGTGCCCCATCATTGGTATCAGTGGGAGGAATAGTGCCCCATCATTGGTGTCAGTGGGAGGGATAGTGCCCCATCATTGGTATCAGTGGGAGGAATAGTGCCCCATCATTGGTGTCAGTGGGGGGAATAGTGCCCCATCATTGGTGTCAGTGGGAGGAATAGTGCCCCATCATTGGTATCAGTGGGAGGAATAGTGCTCCATCATTGGTGTCAGTGGGAGGGATAGTGCTCCATCATTGGTGTCAGTGGGGGGAATAGTGCCCCATCATTGGTGTCAGTGGGAGGAATAGTGCCCCATCATTGGTATCAGTGGGAGGAATAGTGCTCCATCATTGGTGTCAGTGGGAAGAATAGTGCCATGTCGTTGGTGTTAGTGGGGGGAATAGTGCCACGTGGTTGGTGTCAGAAGATGATGAAGAAGAAGAAGAGGATGAAGAAGAAGAGGATGAAGAAGAAGAAGAAGAAGAGGATGATGAAGAAGAAGAGGATGAAGAAGAAGAAGAGGAAGAAGAAGAAGAGGAAGAAGAAGAAGAAGAAGAAGAGGATGAAGAAGATGAAGAAGAAGAAGATGAAGAAGAAGAAGAGGATGAAGAAGAAGAAGAAGAAGAAGAAGAGGAAGATGAAGAAAAAGAAGAAGATGAAGAAGAAGAGGATGAAGAAGAAGAAGAGGAAGAAGAAGATGGTGAAGAAGAAGAGGATGAAGAAGAAGAAGATGAAGAAGAAGATGAGGATGAAGAAGAAGACGAAGAAGAAGAGGATGAAGAAGAAGATGATGATGAAGAAGAGGATGAAGAAGTAGAAGAGGAAGAAGAAGAAGAAGAGGAAGAAGAAGAAGAAGGAGAAGATGAAGAATAAGAAGAGGATGAAGAAGAAGATGATGAAGTAGAAGAGGATGAAGAAGAAGAAGAGGAAGAAGAGGATGAAGAAGAAGAGGATGAAGAAGAAGAAGAGGATGAAGAAGAAGAGGATGAAGAAGAGGATAAAGAAGAAGAGGATGAAGAAGAGGAAGAAGAAGAAGAAGAGGAAGAAGATGAAGAAGAGGAAGAAGATGAAGAAGAGGAAGAGGATGAAGAAGAAGAAGAGGATGATGAAGAAGAAGAGGATGATGAAGAAGAAGAGGATGAAGAAGAAGAAGAATTCCCGTCCGGCAAAAAGTGTCCCTGCAGAGAGCTCCACTATTTCTTTGACATTTATAGCGGCTGCAACAATGTATCTATTTGTTTCTGAATAAAAACATCTGTATCCAAAATGGATACAAATAGATACAATGTTGCAGACGCTATAAATGTCAAAGAAATAGCGGAGCTCTCTGCAGGGACACTTTTTGCCGGCTGTAGACAGGATGAAAAATCGGCCGATTTTTTTTTACCGTTCCTGGTAATGTCGGCTGATTGAACGACCGATTTTTTGTTTTTTTAAAGAAAAATCGGCTGGTTTTCTCCCCATCTATGGCCTGCATTAGTCCAGAGGCAGTAAAGAAGGGGTTTGAATGGCTTCCCTTGTGAGGAACAAACCTCCTATTTTTCTGGATTTGTGATGGAAGTGGGACAGAAGGTTCTAGTGTGCTTTCTGGAGATTTGATAAAATGTGTTCGGTGAGGGAAATGGGCTTTGCACTTAATCAATCCCAAAAGGAAGAGAAGAAAAGGATCCTCAGGTCTTGTCTATAGACTGCACAGAAGCTGTGAAGAACCATAACAGGTGAGCAGATATTGCCCCAACTGAAGACATCTCCCCAAACTCACAAGGATCACCAAACCCTCGGCAAGGACAATGGACCGCCTGGATATAGGACTACTTACATGCGGTTGCTTGGAGGGATCTTTCTGCCATCTCTGAACCACGTAACTTGTGGCTGTGGAAAACTGGCGATGCTGGGGGCAGGGATGACAGCTGCATCTCCATGAGACACTGTCTGGGTGGTGTCACCTTCTTCAAAGTTACCCATATCTGAAAAGAAGAGATGCAACAGGTGAGATGCAACCGGGACAAGCAAACAACTCAACAATACGCAACAATAACAACGAACTGTCAGTGACCACCTGGTCATGTATAAAAGATACTCTATATAACCGAACGTTTTTGGACACCTGACCATCAAATCTACATGAGTTTGTAGGGCATCCCGTTCCAGAACCAAGGCCATTACTATGGAGTTGTGCCCCTCCCCCATAGACAATAATATGGAGTTGCCCCTCTTTGTGGCTATAATATTCTCCACTCTTCTGGGAAGGCTTGCCTCAAGATTTTGGAGGGTGTCTGTGGGATATTGAGCCCATTTGTGAGGTCAGGTATTGATGTTGGATGAGAACACCTGGATCACAATCCGTGTTCCAATTCACCCCAAAGGTGTTCAGCAGAGTTGAGGTCAGGGCTCTGTGCAGGACACTCGAGTTCCTCCACCCCAAACTAGACAAATCATGTCTTTATGGAGCTGGCTTTGTAAGCAGGGGATGGTCATGGTGGAGCAGAAAAGGGTCTTCACCAACTTGTTACCGCAAGGTTGTCTACAATGTCGTTGTATGATGTATTATTACCAGGACCCTTCACTGGAGGCACCTGAAGATGAGTTTCTGGGTCTACACATGTGATGTGCCCATTATGAGAGGTTCCCACCATCCCTGTGCTGAGTTCCCAGGTCTGTACACCTACTGTGCCCATTATGAGAGGTTCCCACCATCCCTGTGCTGAGTTCCCAGGTCTGTACACCTGCTGTGCCCATTATGAGGGGTTCTCACCATCCCTGTGCTGATTTCCCAGGTCTGTACACCTACTGTGCCCATTATGAGGGGTTCCCACCATCCCTGTGCTGAGTTCCCGGGTCTGTACACCTACTGTGCCCATCATGAGGGGTTCCCACCATCCCTGGGCTAAGTTCCTGGGTCTGTACACCCACTGTGCTCATTATGAGGGGGTTCCCACCTTCCTGTGCTTAGTGCCCAGGTCTGTACACCTGCTGCATCCATTATGAGGGGTTCCCACCATCCTTGTGCTGAGTTCCCGGTTCTGTACACCTGCTGGGCTCATTATGAGGGGTTTACACCATCCCTGTCCTGAGTTCCCGGGTCTGTACACCTGTTGTGCCCATTAAAAGGGGTTCCCACCATCTCTGTGCTGAGTTCCCGGGTCTGTACACCCGCTATGTCCATTATGAGGGGTTCCCACCATCCCTGTGATGATTTACTGGGTCTGTTCACCCGCTGTGCCCATTATGAGGGGTTCCCACCATCCCTGTGCTAATTTCCCGGGTCTGTACGCCCGCTGTGTCCATTATAGGGAGCTCCCACCATCCCTGCTGGGTTATCTATATCATTTGTATGATGGAGAATATAAAAGGAAGAACTGGAACCAAAAAAGGTGGGAACTCCCTAAACTCCCAGGTGGACAGGAAGAGAGCCAGAAATGATGGCAGGGAGAGCTCAGTGTAGGAGCATCGTAGACACATCGTAGATAACTTTTGGACAGACTGACCCCTTTATGTACTTTTTGAAACTTTGCTGGTGAATTTGGGTTTAAAGAGGAATCCTCTCTTAATGAAGAGTCACTCTTGTAACAGAACCGTCCCCAGACTGCACTTGGGTACCTCCGGTAGGATACCGATTCCCTGTCCGAACACCGATCACAGCTGACCATACTAGACTAGAAGACACCAATCTTGGAAGTAAACCAGGAAATAGACTACTTTATTTGAACACTGATACAAAATATATACATTCAGGGGGACAATCCCCCCTCCCTGCATCATGACACAGGGCGGGGCAATCTACCTTTAGTAACAAGAGACACACCAGCAGACAGTCCCAGCAGGAGGGAGGGCTGCTGGAGACAACCCCCCCCCACCAAGCCAATACACAAACACATACATCCCATAATAGTTTGCTCCCAAGCAACAGACACAATAGAACAATGGGATGCAACCACATGGCATTAAACAATCCACAACCCCCCCCCCCACCCCAATATTAGGACAGATCACCCTGTACCCCTAACAGGCACAGGGTGACTTACACATAATAGGGATATGGGGAGCTGAGACAGGGGTCTCCCCACCTCTCCAAAGTGAGCTGTGTTCCATGGGCCCCCCACCAAAAGTGACTCCCATCTCAACTCTGTCAATCTCACAGACTAAATTGTAATACAACCCCCCCCCCCCCCCAGCCTATATCTGTGTCCAGTTGCTTAAATGAGAAACAATGAATGAGAACTGCGATCGCCGCCAACTCACTACAGTGCTCGGGGTCACGGGGAAAAATGTGCGCAGCCTACGGCAAATTCTGCCGTTGCCAAACTGTCAGTCTGGACCTGCCAATCCTCATAACAAGCAGAATAGTATGAGCTGTGGAACTTTCTTGGAAGTACATGAAAAGAACTAATAAATACACACATTTATGTTAATTAGTGACGTGCTGATAATGAGACACAATATTTGCAAGATTTTATAGTATTATTGAAAATTCAGGAACTCCAGCGATAATATATTCAGCGTTCCATTTGCTTAGTAAAAATCAATTACTACCATTGCTAATTACAGCCATTAAAGCACAACTGCGGTCTAATGGAAAAGAGGGATGTTTGTATTACTATGCGGCGCCGCTGACAATGGAGCGTGCCAACGCTGTGGAGATGCATCAGAGATGAACACTATTGGTTGCAGGTCAACTTTTTATGAACAGAATAAAGTTTTTCAAAGTGATACTTTGTATCGGATATATGAATTGTGTCTGATTAGAATGGAGAGCTATGCAGGACTGGTCAAGGTGCCCTTTAGGTCTTCCTGGCAGCTTTTATTCAGAAGTGTCCTCCTAGTTAGGTTGCTAGTAGGAGTAAGGTAAATTTAGGGGTTTTTTTGGGTCCTCTAAAGCCAGAGGAGCAAAGTTTGAGTGCTTTGGATTTTTTTGGGCACCTCTATAGCCAGAGGAGCAAAGTTTGAGTGCTTTGGATTTTTTTGGGCACCTCTATAGCCAGAGGAGCAAAGTTTGAGTGCTTTGGATTTTTTTGGACACCTCTATAGCCAGAGGAGCAAAGTTTGAGTGCTTTGGATTTTTTTGGGCACCTCTATAGCCAGAGGAGCAAAGTTTGAGTGCTTTGGATTTTTTTGGGCACCTCCATAGCCAGAGGAGCAAAGTTTGAGTGCTTTGGATTTTTTTGGGCACCTCTATAGCCAGAGGAGCAAAGTTTGAGTGCTTTGGATTTTTTTGGGCACCTCTATAGCCAGAGGAGCAAAGTTTGAGTGCTTTGGATTTTTTTGGGCACCTCCATAGCCAGAGGAGCAAAGTTTGAGTGCTTTGGATTTTTTTGGGCACCTCCATAGCCAGAGGAGCAAAGTTTGAGTGCTTTGGATTTTTTTGGGCACCTCTATAGCCAGAGGAGCAAAGTTTGAGTGCTTTGGATTTTTTTGGACACCTCTATAGCCAGAGGAGCAAAGTTTGAGTGCTTTGGATTTTTTTGGGCACCTCTATAGCCAGAGGAGCAAAGTTTGAGTGCTTTGGATTTTTTTGGGCACCTCTATAGCCAGAGGAGCAAAGTTTGAGTGCTTTGGATTTTTTGGGCACCCCTATAGCCAGAGGAGCAAAGTTTGAGTACTTTGGATTTTTTGGGTACCTCTATAGCCAGAGGAGCAAAATTTGATTGCTTTGGATTTTTTTGGGCTCATCTATAGTCAGGGGAGCAAAGTTTGGCTATAGAGAAGCCCCAAAAAAATCCAAAGCAATGAAACTTTGCTCCTCTGCTTTGGATTGTTTGGGCTCCTCCATAGCCAGAGGAGCAAAGTTTCATTGCTTTGGATTTTTTTGGGCTTCTCTATAGCCGAACTTTGCTCCCCTGGCTATAGATGAGCCCAAAAAAATCCAAAGCAATCAAACTTTGCTCCTCTGGCTATGGAGGAGCCCAAACAATCCAAAGCAATCAAACTTTGCTCCCCTGGCTATAGATGAGCCCAAAAAAATCCAAAGCAATCAGAGGAGCAAAGTTTGATTGGTATTTTGTTCATTTATATAGAGAAAAAAAATACAAAAACCCAGTTCTATTTGTGTGGGAAAAGAATGATATATATTTCATTTGGGTGCAGCATTGCAGGATCGTGCAATTGCCAGTTAAAGTAGCGCAGTGCTGAATAGCAAAAAAAAGTCCTGGTCATGAAGTAGGTAAAACCTTCTGGAGGTCCAGTGGTTAAGTTATTGAGGCTCGTAAACAATGGAGAGAACCAAAATGAACACAGGTAAAGAAAGGAAAGAGAGAGACTGCAAACTAGCCCCGTATCTGGAGGTTCTACAAGACCCCACAGACAGTCAGACCCTGAGCCGGTACAGACTAAATGCCCGCAGTCTGGAAATGGAATCATGGCGGCACAAACAGACCTACAAACCCAGGGAGAGTAGACTGTGCCAGCAATGTGACCGGCAGGTCCTGGAGGATAAAGACCACTTCCTGTTACAGTGCCCCAAGTACTCATCAGTGAAGGACACTCATTTCCAAAGACTCTCCACTCTAATCACTTCTATGGAAGGGGAGAGGAAACTCAAAATTCTCCCGGGAGAAGAGGAGACAATGGTGAAAATATCTGCACAATATGTAACAGCATGCCACAGACTGAGAGTGACATGAAAAACTGAGGACTTAAAAATCCTTTACATAGACCCTTCTTCCCACCCCCTTTATATCCCCCCCCCCCACCCTTTACCCCAAACTGCTTTGGCAATGCTAAAGTGTTATTTGGTTCTTCCAATAGAACTCTTTTGAATTTTGAATTGAACTGAGAAAGAAAGACAGAGAGAGAAAGAAAGAAAGCAAAAGAGAGAAACAAACTGAAGACAGAAAGAAGAGAGAAAGAGAAGGAGAGAGAGAGAGAGAGAGAGAGAGCGAGTTGGGCAGGGGGAGAGAGACAGAGATAAAGAGAGAGGGGGGAGAGAGAAGGGGTGGGGGAGAGGGAGAGAGAGAAAAGAGGACAGAGAGGGGGGAGAGAGAGGGGGAGAGAGGGGGGGCAGAGACAAAGACAGAGAGAGACAGGAAATGGGAAGGAAGACAGAGAGATACAGGGAGAAAGAGACAGAGAAAAACAAACTGAAGATAGGTCAAGAAAGAAGAGAGAAAGAGAGAGACTGAAGAACAGAGAGGAAAGAGAAAGAAAGAAAAGAAGAAGAAAACAAAATGAAGACAGTTTAAGAAAGAAGAGAGAGACTGAAAAAGAGAGAGAGAGAGAAGGAGAAGGAAAGAGAGAGAGAAAAGAGGAAAACAAAATGAAGACAGGTTAAGAAAGAAAAGATTAGAAAAGAAGGGAAAGAAAAGGAGAAGAGAAACAAAGGAAAAGAGAAAAAACAGGACCAGTGAATGGGAAAGGAAGATGGTGGCAATGTTATCTAGCACAAGGAAAGTGTCAGGTCTATGGTAGTGAGATCTATAAAACCACAGCTTGGGGTTCCACAGGGCGCAGAATCTAAGCCCAGCCTGCTTGTTCACCAGGGCCCCTGATGGTGGGGATGGACTTGCAGCAGGCTGGAACCAGGTACACCCAGCTGAGGTAGAGGAGACCGCTAGTGGTAACAGGGTACAACGGGAGAAGACACAGGAGATCCAGTTGGCAAGCCGAGGTCAGGACAGGCAGAAAACTAGCAATGTCAGAATCCGGGGTCAGTAGACAGATAGACAACACAGGATACACAGCGGACCCACACAGGAGCTCCAACAACACGCCGTTGCTCAGGCCATGTGGCCCAGTCTGAGCACACCTTATATAGACAGGCAGACAAGGAGGCGGGACAGGAAGTGATGGAAGGGAAGGACATAAAACCCAGCAAATAGTAGACCACGCCCACAGGTGAGCACAGACAGTCCACACATGTGAAGGAATCAGGAGCAGCAAGGAGGTAAGAATAAACACACAAGAGGCTGCAGGCTAACTTGTGACAGAGCTTCCTTTACAGGCATTCTGGTTCTCACTGGAAACTGAAGCAGAGGAGCGTAACAAGTGAGATAGTCAACGTCAACTTACGCTATTGAGGTTTGTAAACAATGGGAAGAAAGAGACCGGTGCTTCCGATCCACTCATGTCCTGCCACTAGTACTCTAATAAAAGGTAGGGAGAATTGGGAGAACAGGACCAGGACCTGGGAACTTGACAAGCCCCGCCCTCCTGGGGACTTGGATGTTGGGACTGTCCCATTGGGACCGGGGCTTTTGCAAATATCAGGTTTCAAATCTTATCTTCCAACTGCCGATTATATTGTCATCCCATAGATATCTCAGACATTGGAAACCAACAATCTTAACTAATAGTCCGACTGACTAAGACGAAACGCTTGTTACCAACTCTGTAATCGCTGTAATTAAAAACATGCAAAGTATTTTTCTTTAACAACATCATCATTAACGAGGCTCGTTAGCACAGCTGCCTTATTAATTCCTCATCAGCACCATGTTTTTTGTTTTTTTTTTTTCATTTTCCTGGCTGCGTCCGCACGCAGCCCCGCCTCCTTCCTCCTCATAACGACCTTGGGTGTAATTAAATACCAAGTTTTGGCAGATCGCTTTCCCAATCCGACTTCCCGTTCTATTAAGCCGATTTTTTTCATGCCTTCCAGCAGCATCAAAAAGGTTAATTTTTCATGACTTAAAATAATCCGTCGTACTGTCCTCAATTAAAAAAAGATTTGCGGTAATTGAACATTGCAGCACAGCTGTTCTCGCCACAGAGGTAAAGATGGCGCGGGAGGGTTTCCGAAATTGAAGAACGTTTCACGGAAAGTGAAAAATTTGCTCGGTTGTTAACACACATTCACATCAGACTTTGAAGAAGTGGAATGGCGGCTCATTTCTCATTTGCTTTCGGAGGACGGTGTTGTGCTGTATGATGCAGGAGAGGTGTAAATGGAGGAACAACTTTTTGAATCTGTGGAACATCTGCCAACCTGAGAGGACTTGTGGAAGACCTGCACCTAACATCTCATACCCAGCCGGTGTCACCAGCTAGACCCGATGTGTCATCAATTGTAGATGGGGACTCATGGTGAGGCAGACTTGGGCAGATGGGCGAATGCAGAGCGCATCCAAGTGTATTCCATTTGCCTTTGAAATCATTTTGAGACGTTTTGAATCCCAACTGAAGTCCTTCAAAGGTGCAGCTGACCCCCTTCTAAGCTTCGTGAAGTTGCTTTTGTATTTCCATTGAGTTGTATTTGAAGAAAAGCTGTTCTGAAGCAAGTAAAGGATCCAGTCCTCAATTCCTTACAGCAGGGGACTCTAAACTATCTAAACAAAGGGCCAGTTTACTATCCCTTAGACTTTAGGAGGGCCAGATTGTGGCCAGTAGGAGTAGAAAAAGCCCCACCATCAGTGGAGTAAAAAATGTCTTTGAACTGGTTGTTAGTGGGAGTATAAAAAAAACAAGGTGCCTGTGATCACTAGGAGGAGGAATAGTGTCCCATCATTGGTGTCAGTGGGAGGAATAGTGCCCCATCATTGGTGTCAGTGGGAGGAATAGTGTCCCATCATAGGTGTCAGTGGGAGGAATAGTGCCCCATCATTGGTGTCAGTGGGAGGAATAGTGCTCCATCATTGGTGTCAGTGGGAGGAATAGTGTCCCATCATTGGTGTCAGTGGGAGGAATAGTGTCCCATCATTGGTATCAGTGGGAGGAATAGTGTCCCATCATTGGTGTCAGTGGGAGGAATAGTGCCCCCATCATTGGTATCAGTGGGAGGAATAGTGCCCCATCATTGGTATTAGTGGGAGGAATAGTGCCCCATCATTGGTATCAGTGGGAGGAATAGTGCCCCATCATTGGTATCAGTGGGAGGAATAGTGCCCCATCATTGGTGTCAGTGGGAGGAATAGTGCCCCATTATTGGTGTCAGTGGGAGGAATAGTGCCCCATCATTGGTATCAGTGGGAGGAATAGTGCCCCATCATTGGTGTCAGTGGGAGGAATAGTGTCCCATCATAGGTGTCAGTGGGAGGAATAGTGCCCCATCATTGGTGTCAGTGGGAGGAATAGTGCCCCATCATTGGTGTCAGTGGGAGGAATAGTGTCCCATCATAGGTGTCAGTGGGAGGAATAGTGCCCCATCATTGGTGTCAGTGGGAGGAATAGTGCTCCATCATTGGTGTCAGTGGGAGGAATAGTGTCCCATCATTGGTGTCAGTGGGAGGAATAGTGTCCCATCATTGGTATCAGTGGGAGGAATAGTGTCCCATCATTGGTGTCAGTGGGAGGAATAGTGCCCCCATCATTGGTATCAGTGGGAGGAATAGTGCCCCATCATTGGTATTAGTGGGAGGAATAGTGCCCCATCATTGGTATCAGTGGGAGGAATAGTGCCCCATCATTGGTGTCAGTGGGAGGAATAGTGCCCCCATCATTGGTATCAGTGGGAGGAATAGTGCCCCATCATTGGTATTAGTGGGAGGAATAGTGCCCCATCATTGGTATCAGTGGGAGGAATAGTGCCCCATCATTGGTGTCAGTGGGAGGAATAGTGTCCCATCATTGGTATCAGTGGGAGGAATAGTGTCCCATCATTGGTGTCAGTGGGAGGAATAGTGCCCCCATCATTGGTATCAGTGGGAGGAATAGTGCCCCATCATTGGTATTAGTGGGAGGAATAGTGCCCCATCATTGGTATCAGTGGGAGGAATAGTGCCCCATCATTGGTATCAGTGGGAGGAATAGTGCCCCATCATTGGTGTCAGTGGGAGGAATAGTGCCCCATTATTGGTGTCAGTGGGAGGAATAGTGCCCCATCATTGGTATCAGTGGGAGGAATAGTGCCCCATCATTGGTGTCAGTGGGAGGAATAGTGCCCCATCATTGGTATCAGTGGGAGGAATAGTGCCCCATCATTGGTATCAGTGGGAGGAATAGTGCCCCATCATTGGTATCAGTGGGAGGAATAGTGCCCCATCATTGGTGTCAGTGGGAGGAATAGTGCCCCATTATTGGTGTCAGTGGGAGGAATAGTGCCCCATCATTGGTATTACTTGGAGGAATAGTGTCCCATCATTGGTGTCAGTTGGAGGAATAGTGCCCCATTATTGGTGTCAGTGGGAGGAATAGTGCCCCATCATTGGTGTCAGTGGGAGGAATAGTGCTCCATCATTGGTGTCAGTGGGAGGAATAGTGTCCCATCATTGGTGTCAGTGGGAGGAATAGTGTCCCATCATTGGTATCAGTGGGAGGAATAGTGTCCCATCATTGGTGTCAGTGGGAGGAATAGTGCCCCCATCATTGGTATCAGTGGGAGGAATAGTGCCCCATCATTGGTATTAGTGGGAGGAATAGTGCCCCATCATTGGTATCAGTGGGAGGAATAGTGCCCCATCATTGGTATCAGTGGGAGGAATAGTGCCCCATCATTGGTGTCAGTGGGAGGAATAGTGCCCCATTATTGGTGTCAGTGGGAGGAATAGTACCCCATCATTGGTATCAGTGGGAGGAATAGTGCCCCATCATTGGTGTCAGTGGGAGGAATAGTGTCCCATCATTGGTATCAGTGGGAGGAATAGTGCCCCATCATTGGTGTCAGTGGGAGGAATAGTGCCCCATCATTGGTATCAGTGGGAGGAATAGTGCCCCATCATTGGTATCAGTGGGAGGAATAGTGCCCCATCATTGGTATCAGTGGGAGGAATAGTGCCCCATCATTGGTGTCAGTGGGAGGAATAGTGCCCCATTATTGGTGTCAGTGGGAGGAATAGTGCCCCATCATTGGTATTACTTGGAGGAATAGTGTCCCATCATTGGTGTCAGTTGGAGGAATAGTGCCCCATTATTGGTGTCAGTGGGAGGAATAGTGCCCCATCATTGTTGTCAGTGGGAGGAATAGTGCCCCATCATTGGTATCAGTGGGAGGAATAGTGCTCCATCATTGGTATTAGTTGGAGGAATAGTGCCCCATCATTGGTGTCAGTGAGAGGAATAGTGTCCCATCATTGGTGTCAGTGGGAGGAATAGTGTCCCATCATTGGTATTAGTTGGAGGAATAGTGTCCCATCATTGGTGTCAGTGGGAGGAATAGTGCCCCATCATTGGTGTCAGTGGGAGGAATAGTGCCCCATCATTGGTGTCAGTGGGAGGAATAGTGTCCCATCATTGGTGTCAGTGGGAGGAATAGTGTCCCATCATTGGTGTCAGTGGGAGGAATAGTGCCCCATCATTGGTGTCAGTGGGAAGAAATAGTGCCCCATCATTTGTGTCAGTGGGAAGAAATAGTGCCCCATCATTGGTGTCAGTGGAAGAAATAGTGCCCCATCATTGGTGTCAGTGGAAGAAATAGTGCCACATCATTGGTGTCAGTGGGGGGAATAGTGCCCCATCATGGGTATCAGTGGGAGGAATCGTGCCCCATCATTGGTGTCAGTGGAAGAAATAGTGCCCCATCATTGGTGTCAGTGGAAGAAATAGTGCCCCATCATTGATGTTAGTGGGAGGAATAGTTCCCCCATCATTCGAACGTTTACTACCCTGAACCCAGACTGCCATCGGACATCTGTGCAGGTCTGCCAACCGCAAGTACCTGTGCTTAACTCGCGCCTACCCCGGCATGGTAGCCAAGCACTACAGCATTGTATTTAAGACCTGAGGGGCAACCGAGTACCAGTAGGCCTGCTTGCCTTATGGGAAAGGGGGCTGGTGAAGGTGAAGAGAGCCAGCTATAGAACCTGACCACCAACACAAGTGTCAGGGTCCTGTCCATGGCAGAAGTTCTGGAAGATCTGGCATTTCTGCCAGTACTTTACATGGCCAGAGAAGTAAACATCAGCCTCAGTTTGGTGCCAGACGGCCTTTATAAGGAGGCTCATCACTTCCTCAAGTTGCTGGATGATCTCTAGCTCCCCGCGCCCTGTTCCTGGTTCCTGTGATTCTGACCTGTGATTTCCTGTTACCAACTTGACTTGCTCCTGGTCCTGTCTACTCTGCTTTACCCCTGATCTGACCTTGACTTGGTTTACGGATACTCTCCCTCGTTCCTCTATGACCTAAGCTATCCCATCTGACTACATCCACTCTGATTCCCACTTGGTACCTGACCTTGGCTTGAACCGACTACCCAGGAAACATCTAAATCCCGGAAGGGCTTGCATACCACGCACAGGCGCCTCCTGTCTGCAGACCTATCTCCGTGCACCAGCTGTGCTTCTGAGTGGACCACCAACCAGCACTTCTACAGGTGACCTGTGCAACTTTGGGCCTGACTCCCAGGGGAGTCTGAAACTTAGCCGCAAGGGAAGCCCTCTCTCCATTGACCTCCATCACCAGGTACGTGATAACAAGGGGTAGACATGACAATATGTTCTCCCAGTTTCCTAATTCTGTATCAGCTACAAGGGGTACTTGAAATGCGATATTTGGTCCTCCTGTTTGGTTTTTGCCATTATTATCAGGAATGTACCAGGAGTGGGAATGTTCTAACCACGTCGTAGCTGTTGAATTCCACTGAAGATACAAAATAAAAGAAGCCAGCAGTTGACTTCACACTGCTTTAAGTGAAATTTCAAATTTCGGAGCGTCTACCCAGAAAAAAAGTTCTAACAAAAGAAATAAAAATCACTGACGGCAAGATTTAACGGACGCGTGATCTTACTGTTCACTTTTAATATGCATTGTTTTTGACAGCCGCGTTCCATCTCTAGCTGCAAGGCCTTATGGGTCGTAGGACACCAATTAAAGCCCCGAGTTTACTTCTGCGCTGCTTTCTGGCATGATGCGTGAAGGGAACGCGAGGCGGCATCTGATGCCACGTGCCAGCAGGCGCGTAGAACAGGTAGCTAATTCGGAGAGCCCTCTTGCGCTGATACCGCTGTCACCAAGCCCATGCTGATCGAGTGGAGAGGAGCTGCATTATAATAGGGAGATATTGCCTCCCCTCAGGTGACCCACGGTAAAAGCGAGCCGCGAAATGCGTCAATTAGGATGTCAAGCACGTTACCTTTTGTATCCCTTTTTCCTTCTTACTGTTCCATTTGAATTTTTATTTAACGAAACTCATATCTCGCTGCATTCCATTATCCCTCTGCTAATTCTGCCAGAAAACAGTGTTCTCGCTAAACGCATATTTTCTTAGAGGAAAGTGGTCAAAAGATTAACGCGTAGGCTGCTGGAATTCACCCCCCTCTGAAAAAGCTCCCGTTACCAGACCATTAATTTCAAGAACAATCTTCATATAAGAATATGTGCATATTAATGTATGTTACGCATGTTTTTACAAGAAAAAGCCTTCCTTGTGTATACATCCAAAAGCCTTGAGATTCCTACTGGAGCCGTCATCTTGGATGTGATGTACGCAGCCCAAGGTGACTTAGAGCTCCCACTCAAGAGACAATCTATAGCAGCCATCCTCAACTAGGGTTCCTCTAGAGGTTCCTAGGTTTTTTTGAGCTCTGACCAACTGACCTCCCATTTGAAGGTGGCCTGATACAGTAGTTCTGGGGACAACACCACCAGAATTTGCTAGGGTTTCCACAATTCCTTCACAGGTTGCTAGGGGTTCATAGAGCTGTGACAAACTAACCTTCCATCTGAAGGTGGCCCCATACAGTAGTTCTGGGGACAACACCACCAGAATTTGCTAGGGCTTCCACAATTCTTTCACAGGTTGCTAGGGGCTCCTTGAGCTGTGACCAATTGACCTCCCATTTGAAGGTGGCCACATAGTTCTAGGTCCAACACCACCTGGCAGAACCAGTGGCACAGCACAATAAACTTTCTGATCAGCCATTCCTAACCAGGGTTCCATGGAACCCTAGAATTCCCCCAGAATTTGCCAGGGATTCCACAATTCCTTCACAGGTTGCTAGGGGCTCCTTGAGCTCTGACCAATTGACCTCCCATCTGAAGGTGCCTGCATAGTTCTGGAATTAATACCACCTGGTAGAACCAGGTGTTGTTGGTCCCAATAGCATCTCTGATCAGCCATTCCCAACCAGGGTTCCATGGAATTCTAGCGTTCCTCCAGAATTTGCTGGGGCTTCCAGGATTCCTTTACAGGTTGCTAGGGGCGTCTTGATCTCTGACCAATTGACCTCACATCTGACAGTGTCCGCATAGTTCTAGGACAGCAATGGGCAAACTACGGCCCGCGGGCCGTATACGGCCCGGCAGACCTTTTAATCCGGCCCGCGGAGCGTGATACTGTCAGGATGGCTGTCAGGATGTGTGTAGGCGGGGCAGCGTGACGAACGCGAGGGGAGCTAGGCTCCTCTCACAGTCCGCCCTGAAGACCGGTGTACCATGAAAATCTGTCTCCTATGAGGATCTGTCCCCCTCGACGAATCTGCGCATGTGCCGGAGATCGCCGATCGGCTGCTAATGCCTGAAACTCGCAAATGCGCAGATACGTCGAGGGGGACAGATCCTCATAGGAGACAGATTTTCATGCTACACCGGAACGGCGCGGGTACACGGCGAGAGGAACGCGCGGAGCAAAGGTAAGGGAATTGACACAGGGGGGACTTAATATGGGGGATGAATTAATATGGGGAATTAATTACTATATGGGGGATGAATTACTATATGGGGGATGAATTACTATGGGGGATGAATTACTATGGGGGATGAATTACTATATGGGGGGTGAATTACTATATGGGGAATGAATTACTATAGGGGGGATGAATTACTATATGGGGGATGAATTACTATGGGGGATGAATTACTATATGGGGGGTGAATTACTATGGGGGATGAATTACTATATGGGGGATGAATTACTATATGGGGGATGAATTACTATATGGGGGATGAATTACTATATGGGGATGAATTACTATATGGGGGGTGAATTACTATATGGGGGGTGAATTACTATATGGGGGATGAATTACTATATGGGGGGTGAATTACTATGGGGGGTGAATTACTATGGGGGATGAATTACTATATGGGGGATGAATTACTATGGGGGATGAATTACTATAGGGGGGATGAATTACTATATGGGGGATGAATTACTATGGGGGATGAATTACTATATGGGGGATGAATTACTATGGGGGATGAATTACTATATGGGGGATGAATTACTATGGGGGATGAATTACTATGGGGGATGAATTACTATATGGGGGATGAATTACTATGGGGGATGAATTACTATATGGGGGATGAATTATTATATGGGGGATGAATTACTATGGGGGATGAATTACTATATGGGGGATGAATTACTATATGGGGGATGAATTACTATGGGGGATGAATTACTATAGGGGGGATGAATTACTATAGGGGGGTGAATTACTATATGGGGGATGAATTACTATATGGGGGATGAATTACTATGGGGGATGAATTACTATATGGGGGATTAATTACTATGGGGGATGAATTACTATAGGGGGGATGAATTACTATGGGGGATGAATAACTATAGGGGGGATGAATTACTATGCTTACTATGGGGGAATATTACTATACTTACTATGGATGACACATACACATCATTCATCTACTCTTGGTCCGGCCCCCGGGTCCAATATATGAACCCATTGCGGCCCTCAAGTCAAAAGGTTTGCCCACCCCTGTTCTAGGACCTACATCACCTGGCAGAACCAGTGGCATGGCACCAATAAATTCTCTGATCAGCCATTTCCAACCAGGGTTCCATGGAACCCTAGAGTTCCTCCAGAGTTTGTTAGGGGTTCCAGGATTCCTCTAGAGCAGGGGTGGGCAAACTTTTTGACTTGAGGGCCGCAATGGGTTCATATATTGGACCCGGGGGCCGGACCAAGAGTAGATGAATGATGTGTATGTGTCATCCATAGTAAGTATAGGAATATTCCCCCATAGTAAGCATAGTAATCAATCCCCCATATAGTAATTCATCCCCCATAGTAATTCATCCCCCATAGTAATTAATCCCTCATATAGTAATTCATCCCCCATAGTAATTCATCCCCCATAGTAATTAATCCCTCATATAGTAATTCATCCCCCATAGTAATTCATCCCCCATATAGTAATTCATCCCCCATAGTAATTCACCCCCATAGTAATTCATCCCCCATATAGTAATTCGTCCCCCATATAGTAATTCGTCCCCCATATAGTAATTCATCCCCCATAGTAATTCATCCCCCATAGTAATTCATCCCCCATATAGTAATTCATCCCCCATAGTAATTCATCCCCCCTATAGTAATTCATCCCCCATATAGTAATTCATCCCCCATAGTAATTCATCCCCCATATAGTAATTCATCCCCCATATAGTAATTCGTCCCCCATATAGTAACTCGTCCCCCATATAGTAATTCATCCCCCATAGTAATTCATCCCCCATATAGTAATTCATCCCCCATAGTAATTCATCCACCATAGTAATTCATCCCCCCTATAGTAATTCATCCCCCCTATAGTAATTCATCCCCCATATAGTAATTCATCCCCCATAGTAATTCATCCCCCATATAGTAATTCATCCCCCATATAGTAATTCGTCCCCCATATAGTAATTCGTCCCCCATATAGTAATTCATCCCCCATAGTAATTCATCCCCCATAGTAATTCATCCCCCCTATAGTAATTCATCCCCACTATAGTAATTCATCCCCCATATAGTAATTCATCCCCCATAGTAATTCATCCCCCATATAGTAATTCATCCCCCATATAGTAATTCATCCCCCATATAGTAATTCATCCCCCATAGTAATTCATCCCCCATATAGTAATTCATCCCCCCTATAGTAATTCATCCCCCATAGTAATTCATCCCCCATATAGTAATTCATCCCCCATATAGTAATTCGTCCCCCCATAGTAATTCATCCCCCATATAGTAATTCATCCCCCCATAGTAATTCATCCCCCATATAGTAATTCATCCCCCATATAGTAATTCATCCCCCATAGTAATTCATCCCCCCTATAGTAATTCATCCCCCCTATAGTAATTCATCCCCCTATAGTAATTCATCCCCCATATAGTAATTCATCCCCCATAGTAATTCATCCCCCATATAGTAATTCATCCCCCCTATAGTAATTCATCCCCCATATAGTAATTCATCCCCCATATAGTAATACATCCCCCATATAGTAATTCATCCCCCATATAGTAATTCATCCCCCATATAGTAATTCGTCCCCCATATAGTAATTCATCCCCCATAGTAATTCATCCCCCATAGTAATTCATCCCCCCTATAGTAATTCATCCCCCCTATAGTAATTCATCCCCCATATAGTAATTCATCCCCCATAGTAATTCATCCCCCATATAGTAATTCATCCCCCATATAGTAATTCATCCCCCATAGTAATTCATCCCCCATATAGTAATTCATCCCCCATAGTAATTCATCCCCCCTATAGTAATTCATCCCCCATAGTAATTCATCCCCCATATAGTAATTCATCCCCCCATAGTAATTCATCCCCCATATAGTAATTCATCCCCCCATAGTAATTCATCCCCCATATAGTAATTCATCCCCCATATAGTAATTCATCCCCCATAGTAATTCATCCCCCCTATAGTAATTCATCCCCCCTATAGTAATTCATCCCCCTATAGTAATTCATCCCCCATATAGTAATTCATCCCCCATAGTAATTCATCCCCCATAGTAATTCATCCCCCCTATAGTAATTCATCCCCCATATAGTAATTCATCCCCCATATAGTAATTCATCCCCCATATTAAGTCCCCAAGTCCCCCCGTGTCAATTCACTTACCTTTGCTCCGCGCGTTCCTCTCGCCGTGTTCCCGCGCCGTTCCGGTGTAGCATGAAAATCTGTCTCCTATGAGGATCTGTCCCCCTTGACGTATCTGCGCATGTGCCAGTTTCAGGCATTAGCAGCTGATCTGCGATCTCCGGCACATGCGCAGATACGTCGAGGGGGACAGATCCTCATAGGAGACAGATTTTCATGCTACACCGGTCTTCAGGGCGGACTGTGAGAGGAGCCTAGCGGGAGCCTAGCTCCGCGGGCCGGAATAAAAGGTCCGCCGGGCCGTATACGGCCCGCGGGCCGTAGTTTGCCCATTGCTGCTCTAGAGGTTTCTAGGGGCTCCTTCAGCTGTGACCAATTGACCTTCCATCTGAAGGTGCCTGCATAGTTCTGGGACCAACACCTCTTATTAGAACCAGTGGCATGGCACCAATAAATTCTCTGATCAGCCATTCCCAACAGGGTTCAGTGGAATCCTAGAGTTCCTCCAGAGTTTGCTAGGTCTTCCAGGATTCCTCCAGAGGTTGTTAGGGGCTCCTTGAACCAATGAACTGGTTCCCCTAGACCTGAAAATTATTTCAAAGGTTAGTCTGGGGTACATAAAATGTTATGTAGAGAGGTGAGGGGAGAGACTGAAGAGCTGGGCCAGCACAGACAGCCATCAGACATTCCAAGAAGAGGAGAGGCCTATGAGGTGCATAGAGGGAAGAGGCTGTGCTAAGGAAGTGGACTCTTCCTAGTGTACGTTGTGGGGGAATATGAAGCTTCCGTTTAGTCAAAATGTAAAAATAATAAATAAATAATTTTAAAAAAAATTTGATTCTATTCTATTCAAAATTTGAATAGTTATATTCTTTCTATTCCTTTCTATTCTACTCCATTTTATTCTATTATTTTCTATTCTATTTTAATCTTCTACTCGAGTGTGAATTTATTCTATTCAAACTTCGGAAGACAGTTATATTCTATTTTATTCTATTGTTTTTTTTCTATTCTGTGCTTTTCTAGTCTATTATTTTCCAGTCTATTCTATTCTAATTTGACTTTATTCTATTCAAAATTTGAATTTTGGAAGATATTTTTATTCTATTCTATTTTTCAATTCTAATCTATTATATTGTTTTTTTATTCTTTTATTGTCTATTCTATTCTTTTATTATTATTATTTATTTCAGGTAGCACCGTCAATTTACGCAGCGCTTTACACATATATATTGTACGTTCACATCAGTCCCCGCCCCCGAGGAGCGTACAATCTAAGGTCCCTAACTCACATTCATACATACACATACAAGGGCCAATTTAGACAGGAGCCAATTAACCTACCAGCATGTATTTGGAGCGTGGGAGGAAACTGGAGTACCCGGAGGAAACCCACGCAGGCACAGGGAGAACATGCAAACTCCACTGTTCTTGTCTATTCTAATCTAATCTGTTCAAATTTATTCTATTCAAAATTCAAATTTCGGAAGGCAGAGCCACAATCTTTGTATTTTATTCTATTCAATTTTTTTTCTATTCCGTTCTAATTTATTCTATTCTTTTTTTTTTTTTTTTTTTTTTATCTTTATGAATTTTTAAAAAAATACAAAACCACTTTATTACACTACAGAACAAAAACTTTCACACCAAATTTAATCCAGTACTCTGCTGCAGTAATTCACTGCCAAACGATCGGCGTTGTCACCTGATCAAAGTGGGAATGGAACACTGGAAGGATCTACAGGTGATAAAACTGTTACTTTGTTGCATAATAAACTTTGGTGATAAAACGTTGCGATGTTTCTCTGGCGGCAGACTGTAACATAGAAGACATTTGTTATTTTTACTATTAACATGAAAGTTGATGAGGTTAACCCCTTCTCCGCCGCCATCAGTGCCCCCCCCTATTTTCCTGCCTCTAGGTCCACACTGATGAAGGACTGTCCCGCCGCGGTCCCAGTCAGGTGTAACTCCCGGCGACGGCGAGGGGCTGACATGATTAATTCCTGCCCAGAGGAGCCCATTATCCGAGGGGGATAAGTAATCCGCTCTGGCAGCTTGCGCTCTATATTGGATAGTTAACCCCCGCCGGTCGGCTGACACCGATGCAATTACTACGGGGCGACGGGGCCGCCAGCAAAACAGTTTACATATGGATGGGCAGATAGAGTCGTTATCTGATGACAGCAACCGGCAGACACAATATAGTTTTTTTTTTTTCAGTTCCACAACGGAACTTTGTAGCAGAAAAACGGGTCTATTTGGGGCAAGCAGCAATGCGCAAAGTGCGTGACGTTCTAACGGGATCCATCCTTTACGGGTCTCTGCGCAGATTTATTGACTGAACCCAAATGTGTTATCTCTCCGCTTATATCCTCCTGCAGAGATGTCTCTGTTCTGCAACGACAGTCCCTCTTCTCAGCTCCGGAATCTGTAGCTGAGCTCCGGACAGAGCGCTGAACTACCTGAAATGCACCATATTGCCCAAAGTATTGGCCCCGCCCTACAAATCATTGGATTCAGGAGAACAGTACTTGCCTGACTGCATTGTGCCAAGTGTAAAGTTTGGTGGAGGGGGGATTATGGTGTGGGGGTGTTTTTCAGGGGTTGGGCTTGGCCCCCTAGTTCCAGTGAAGGAACTCTTAAGGTGACATGTTGGACAATTTCATGCTCCCAACTTTGTGGGAAGAGTTTGGGGATGGCCCGTTCCTGTTCCAACATGACTGCACCCCAGTGCACAAAGCAAGGTCCATAAAGACATGGAGGAGCCAGTTTGGGGTGGAGGAAGAGTTTGGAGATGGACCCTTCCTGTTCCAACATGATACACTATACTTCCCAAAGTATTGGCCGTGCCATTCAAATCATGTGATTCAGGTGTCCAATCCCCTCCAAATCATGTGATTCAGGTGTTCCAATCCCCTCTCAATCATGTGATTCAGGTGTTCCAATCCCCGCCAATCATGTGATTCATGTGTTCCAATCCCCTCCCAATCATGTGATTCAGGTGTTCCAATCCCCTCCAATCATGTGATTCAGGTGTTCCAATCCCCTCCCAATCATATGATTCAGGTGTTCCAATCCCCTCCCAATCATGTGATTCAGGTGTTCCAATCCCCTCCATATTATATGATTCAGGTGTTCCAATCCCCCCATATCATGTGATTCAGGTGATCCAATCCCCTCCCACTCATGTGATTCAGGTGTTCCAATCCCCTCCAATCATGTGATTCAGGTGTTCCAATCCCCTCCCAATCATGTGATTCAGGTGTTCTAATCCCCTCCATATCATATGATTCAGGTGTTCCAATCCCCCCATATCATGTGATTCAGGTGATTTAATCCCCTCCCAATCATGTGATTCAGGTGTTCCAATCCCCTCCATATCATGTGATTTAGGTGTTCCAATCCCCTCCATGGACACAGGTGTATACAATCAAGCCCCTAGGCATGCAGACTGCTTCTACAAACATTGGTGAAAGAATGGGTCGCTCTCAGGAGCTCAGTGACTCCAAGCGTGGTCCCGTGATAGGTGGCCACCTGGGCAATAAGTCCATCCGTGACATTTCCTGGCTACTAAATATTCCACGCTCAACTGTTAGTGGGATTATAACAAAGTGGAAGCCACTGGGAACAACAGCCACTCAGCCACCAAGTGGTAGGCCACGTCACATGACAGGGCGGGGTCAGCGCATGCTGAAGCGCACAGTGCGCAGAAGTCACCAACTGTCTGCAGAGTCAATAGCTAAAGACCTCCAAACTTGGTGTGGCCTTCAGATGAGCCCAACAACAGTGCGTAGAGAGCTTCATGGAATGGGTTTCCATGGCCGAGCAGCTGCATCCAAGCCTTCCATCACCAAGTGCAATGCAAAGCGTCGGATGTAAAGCACGCCGCCACTGGACTCTAGAGCAGATGAGGCATGTTCTCTGGAGTGACCAATCACCCTTCTCTGTCTGGCAATCCAATTGACGTGTCTGTGTTTGGCGGTTGCCAGGAGAACGGTACTTGCCTGACTGCATTGTGCCAAGTGTAAAGTTTGGTGGAGGGGGGATTATGGTGTGGGGGTGTTTTTCAGGGGGTGGGCTTGGCCCCCTAGTTCCAGTGAAGGGAACTCTTAAGGCGACATTTGGGACAATTTCATGCTCCCAACTTTGTGGGAGGAGTTTGGGGATGGCCCCTTCCTGTTCCAACATGACTGCACACCAGTGCACAAAGCAAGGTCCATAAAGACATGGAGGAGCCAGTTTGGGGTGGAGGAACTTGACTGTCCTGCACAGAGTCCTGACCTCAACCCCATAGAACCCCTTTGGGATGAATTAGAGCGGAGACTGCGAGCCAGGCCCCCTCCCCCGACATCAGTGCCTGACCTGACAAATGTGCTTCTGGAAGAATGGTCCAACCTTCCCATAGACACCCTCCTAAACCTTGTGGGGGGCCTTCCCAGAAGAGTTGAAGCTGTTATAGCTGCAAAGGGCGGAGCCAACTCAATACTGAACCCTACGGACTAAGACTGGGGGGCCATTAAAGGTCATGTGTGTGGAAAGGGCGGGGCCAACTGAATATTGAACCCTACGGACTAAGACTGGGGGGCCATTAAAGGTCATGTGCGTGGGAAGGCCGGCGGCCCAATACTGGGAGCAATATATTGTACATATATGGGAACGGTTACACCTACTATAGGATTTGTACTTTCATACATGCCGTGCCGAGAAATCTCAGGTCTGGATGTACAACAGACAGCACAGCTGTGTCAATGACCTCACTCCTACTGCAGTTGTGCAATACAGCCAGGTCACATACCCACCCCCTGCCTGTGATTGGACAGTGAAGGAGCAGCGGTAGACTGAGGGGCTCATCCCTCTGCTCTTTCTCTTCAGCCAGTGTGTTTCTGGTGGACCCTTCATGCCAAACAGCAGATCTGTTTTTTGTTTACCCCCCCCCCCAACAAAACAAGTGGCTTCAAAAGCCATTCATAAACAGAATTCCCCCCCCCAAAAAAACCCCCAGAATCCCCACCTTGACCCCGCCCTCCAATGCTTCCAGGTGGCGTTGCAGTGCTGGAAGCTGGAAGTCACACTCTTGCAAAAGGCCTGAGTGCCTTTTCGTGGCGTTTTTGGCTCGCAGGTCTACCGGGATGCACAGTGATGTCACCCGTGGCTGGGACAAGGGGTGGGCAGGAGGGACAGCTGCCCCGGGCGCAGCAGAGCAAGGAGGGCAGAGAATAAACAGGGCGGTGCGCCTGTACGCGCTAGCAGAGATCAGTTTGTGGAACACAATGTAACGATATGAGGATCTTCCCAGCTGACCTAACATCATGGCGCCGATGTAGCCACACCCCCTACACCCTTGCAGAAGGGGCGGGAGAAAGTCACATGACCCCAGAATAATCTGATGATTTTTTTTTCTATAACACACATGGACAAGAGTTTGATACATTGTAACGCTTTCTACACATCAGTGTTCTTTGTTTTACGCGTCCTCACGTATCCATCCACTCCACAAACCAGATGGAATTTTACTTTTGCGGGCAGAAGATCTATTTTTAAACGTCGGCGTGTTTTCATTGTCTGTTAATGGCGTCTTTATGTTCTGTCTGAAACACTGGAAGCGTGATTGTCTGTGTGGTAGGGGCGTGTCATGGACGGTAACACGTGTGTCCCTCACGGTAATCAGTACCCCAAGCACCTCAATGCATGAAAAAACCAGAGCCAGAAAAAAGGGATCAAATATTAACAGCCCATTCAAAGATAAAATAACAAAACCAGATTTAGCTGCAGTCTTACCCTCCATTCCAGAGATTTCCCCTACAGTACTATATTTCTGCCACTAGATGTCAGTCTGATGGCCAACATCATTCAACCCATGTCCTCTGAGCCCAGGTCATCGTGGACTTCAACTAGGGTGGAAGAAGCGTCACCTCCTCTGCCTACCTGGAAATCCCGGGTATTTCTCTTCACTCCCAATAGTCAAACCGAGCAGCAGGAGAGCGAAGGTCAGTGGGAGTGGGGGGGCAACACAGTGGGGCACTATTGCTGAGCCCCAGTACTTACCTCCTTACTCTGTCCAGCCCTCCAGACTCTGGTAACCCCCCAGTGCACCCCGTGACTCTAGTGACCCCTAAGCATCCTGTGTCACCCAGAGACCTCCAGTGGACCCCCTGTGTGCCCTGAGACTCTTAAGACCCCCCAGTGTGCCCTCCACGTGCCCATTGACTCTAGTGACCCCCTACTGCACCCACTGTGTCCCCTGTAAATCTAGTGACCCCTGAGCACCGTGTCATCCAGAGAGCTCCAGTGCCCCCCCCCCATGTGCCCTGTGACTCTAGTGGTCCCCTAGTGTGCCCACTGTGTGCCCTGTGACTTTAGTGGCCCCCTAATGCGCCCACTGTGTGCCCTGTGACTCTAGAGGCCCTCTAGTGCACCCAATGTGTGCCCTGTGACTCTAGTAGCCCCCTAATGTGCCCACTGTGTGCCCTGTGACTCTTGTGGCCCCCTAATGCGCCCACTGTGTGCCCTGTGACTCTAGTGGCCCCCTGGTGTGCTCTCTGTGTGCCCTGTGACTCTAGTGACCCCCTAGTGTGCCCTCTCTGTGCCCTGTGACTCTAGTGGCCTCCTAGTGTACCCACTGTGTGCCCTGTGACTCTTGTGGCCCCCTGGTGTGCTCTCTGTGTGCCCTGTGACTCTAGTGACCCCCTAGTGTGCCCTCTCTGTGCCCTGTGAATCTAGTGGCCTCCTAGTGTACCCACTGTGTGTCCTGTGAATCTAGTGGCCCCCTAGTGTACCCACTGTGTGCCCTGTGACTTTAGTGACCCCCTAGTGTGCTCACTGTGTGCTATGTAATTCTAGTGACCCCCTAATGTTCCCAGAGTGTGCCCTGTGACTCTAGTGGCCCCCTAGTGCGCCCAATCTGTGCCCTGTAACTCTAGTGGCCCCCTAGTGCGCCTACTGTGTGCCCTGTGACTCTAGTGAACCCCCGGTGTGCCCACTGTGTGCCCTGTGACTCTAGTGACCCTGCAGTGTGCCCACTGTGTGCCTGTGAGATGGGGAAACAGCTCTCATTGTTTGAATACTGCTTGTGTGGAGTAAATTAAATGTTTTGACTGACATTCTGCAGTTTAGCCACAAGATGTCACTGTTTTTCTAACACAGCCACAGACTGCATAGAGATTTCTATATTCATGAAGAGGTGGAGTTTTCACACAGAGGAGAGAGAGCAGCCATGTTCTGGAGAATGGTGAATGAGGGTGGCTGTGTGAGCTGAGAATCTGATGACATCCAGGTGTGAGAGCACCCCTCAGTAACCAGAGATTGCTGCCAGGAATGCTGATGAGATTGCTGCCAGGAAGCTGATGAGATTACTGCCAGGAAGCTGATGAGATTACTGCCAGGAAGGCTGATGAGAGCAGAGGAACTAAGCAACATATATGGCAAGACCGCATGCGTGTTGGAGAGACATTTGTTCTGTTCAGAGTCACCAGCGGATGCAAAGCAGACCCGGGTCGGTAAGATCGTGCACGCACCTCATTTCAGTGTTGGCGCCTTGAGACTGACTCCGAGCCTATAGTTAGTTAGGGTCTCTGTTGGTGTCAGGCCGCCAGTAGGTAAATTACTACCCTTTCTGCCTTCATCCATCAGGAGGCGCCGTGCTGTGCAGCACAAGGGTCTCAGCCAGGCTGGGTGGATGTAAATATATTGTATGTTCCCAGCATTTGTGGTTGTGTTTATTTGCCACATCTAAGTAACATTCTGTTGTGGCAAAAGCTGGTGTTGAGGTTGCTTTCCTCGTTCGTGACTTCACTGTATCCTGGGGAGCCCCCCCCCGGTACACGGCTTACCTGCCCTGTGACTAGTAAACCCCCAGTGTACTCACTGTGTGTCCTGTGACTATAGTGGCCCCCCACTGCACCCCCCGTGTGCCCTGTGACTCAAGTGGCCCCCTCGGCGCGCTCACTGTGCGCCCAAATGCGCATAAAAGCTTATGCAAAATGCAGCTTCAGGCACTTTTTTTAAGCTGTGGTTTAAAAGGCGTCCAGAGGGGAAAACAGAAAAAAAAAATCCTGTGTGCATGAGGCCATAAAGTCGTGGCTCACATTTGGTTTTTTTCCCAGCACCCCCCTTTCCCAGCGTCCCCATAACCGCCATAACCGGTCCTCTTGCCATAATTTCCAGCTGGGTTAACCCGCCGCTCTATGAATGTCTCTCTGCTGAGCGGATTCATTTGTATTCATATCTTTCTTTTTCTGCGCGGCAATAAAAAAAAAAAATCTAACAACCGAGTGTGAGAAATAACCTGGCGGCTCGGCCCCGACCACAATGCGTCTCGGCGGCATCATTCCTCACCGGGTCAAGTAGAAAAATATTGTCTGTTACAGGAGCGAGATCGGAAGAACATAATACTGAATCCGTTCGCAGCCAAAGCACCCCCCAGAGGAGCCGATGCGGAATCTTCTCGCTGAAATACTTTAGGCGTCCGTTTTTACCACCCCCCCCCCTCCCCAAGTTGACCTAAGCTCCCAGCCAGGTGTCCCAGGTCAGTGACCCTCCGGAGCCACAACTTTTTACGACCCCCCCTGTGCTTTATGGCTTGTTTAGCCGGGAAGGCCGTTTTCGCTGGTACTTTATGCGCCCCGTCGTCGTGTCGCTGGATTTACCGCGCGGCCCAACTCGGCGTTGAAGGGTCGTAAAACTGTGGAAGGAATTTTTTTTTTTTTCCAGGCGTCCTGAATTTTCCACCATGCCTTGGGCCTAATAGAGCCTTGGCCGGATCTGTCCTCCTTCCCCGAGTATTTCATTTGTTGCGTTTTTTTTTTTTTTTTTGCCGGGCGCGATTCTGCGACAGAGGAAAATGATTTGGCCGTAGAAAATTTTATGAAATGGAAATAAAGAAGAAACACTGTAATAACGTCGTACGGTTATATTTTACGGCGCTGAAAGGAAATAAATAAAAGCGCGCGCCCGTAAATAAAACGGGGAGCGGGAGAAAAATATTAAACTTTTTTTTATTATTTTTTTTCTCGGTTTCGCGGCCAGCGACCGAAATGAAACCCGCTGACGTCGCTAGAATACGTAATTTACGGGGTTTTTTTTTCCTTTTTTATTTTGCTGAATGGACTGAGCGTCTAGATGACGAATATGATGTCTCCACCGCCAACTGCCGCTGCGACCCGACCGCTACTCCAGATACTCCAATGCCATTTGTAAACTGAACACATTTGACACCCCGGCCACGCCGATCCTGATTTAGGCTAGGTTCACACCTATGCAGGTTGCGTTTCAGCCGTTTCTGCATTGCGGTTTACGTTTTTGCCGCAGTTTTCATGCATTTTTTTTCTTGTTGCTAGGCAGATTTAACCACTTCCCGTTCGGCCGCTGTTTATAAACGGCCGGACGGTGGCAGTCCAGGGGAGGGTTGCCGTTCATAAACGGCACCTGCATTTTCAAGCTGTGTGCGCTCCCTGGGAGCTCGCAGCACCGCGATCCTCCGGACACAGTGGAACACCGATCCTGGTATGGGACCGCTGTTTGACTGACATCACTTCTGACATCATTGCTTACTACTCGTGAAATCTGTGAATGATCACAGAGATCACATGGTACAGGGCCATTCACAACAGCCTTGTATCATGTGACAAGCTGTGACCAATCACAGCTCTCACAGTATTTCTCAATGGCTGCAGGAATGCAGCCAGAGAGGAGGAAAAATTATTGCTTTTTCCTTCATGGGTGTAAAAGCAATCAGCATAAAAAAAAAAAAATCATCACCCCCCACAAGTAGTGCAGTGTCACCATGGTGACACTGGACTGCTAGGGTGACAGTATGTAAAAAAAAAAAAATAATAATAATATAAAAAATAAAATAAAAATGTAAAAAATTTTTTTTAAAAATTAAGATTTTTGGTTATAAACTAATTTGGGTTTTTTGTTTTTACTAAAAAGATAACAGAATACATTTTGGCCGAGATTTATGATGAAATATTATTTATTTGTAAAATTTTATAAGAAAAACACTTTTTTTCAGAATTTTGGGACTTTTTCATTTATGTAGCAAAAAAATTAAAAATCCCAGCGGTGAATAAATACCACCAAAATAAAGCTTTATCTGTCTCAAAAAAATGCTAAAAAGTTCATATGGGTACAGTGTTGCATGACCGCGCAAATGTGGAAGATGGTTCCTTTCCATGACAGGTACCCTGCTCCCACTTCCCCAAAATTCTTGCCTAGGAGAAAATTAAAAGTAACTATAAAGTTTTTTCTCTTTTGTAAAATAATAAACATGTTATGTCATACTTACCAGCTCTGTGCAATGGTATTGCACAGAGCGGCCCAGATTCTCCGCCTCCTCTGGGGTTGCCACACAAGCGATGTTGGCTCCTCCTCTTCTGTGTGCGCAATCAAGGCAATCCAATTCTGATGAGTGCTCGCCTCCCAAGCAGGCCTGTGCACGTCCATAGACATACAGTGTAGTTTGGTCCCGCCCAGGGGTGGACTGACAACTCATGGGGCCCCCGGGCAATAGGAAATCATGGGGCCCGTGTCCTCGCCCACACTAAAAGCACACCCAAAAAAAGCCTATAAAAAGGTACCAGGGGCATTTCATGGGGCCCCCTACTGACCCCGGGCAGAGCCTGAGTGCTCTAATGGTCAGTCCGCCCCTGAGCGGGGTGAAAGCATGGAGATGTGAACCTGTCCCATAGGAAGTCATGTTAGGTTTACACGTAAGCGATTTGCAGTCCATTTAACGCGACTTCCTAGGGGACGGGTTCACATTATTATTATACAGGATTTATGGCGCCAACAGTGTGTTCAGCGCTACAATATAACGGGAGACAATACAGCAACAATACAGATCAATACAAGAGGGTCAGGAGGGCCCTGATCCTGGGAGCTTACAATCTAAGAGGGAGGGGCTAGTGGTACAAAAGGTAGTGACTGTGGGGGATGGGCTGGTAGGAAGAATAGAAGATTCCATTATTAGCTGAGGGCAGGATAGGCTTCCCTGAAGAGATCGGTTTTCAGAGATCGCCTAAAAGTGTGCAGAGTAGGTGATAGTCTGATAGATTGGGGTAGAGAGTTCCAGAGGATGGGGAAGCTCTGGAGAAGTCCTGGAGACAAGCATGGGAGGAGGAGACAAGGGAGCTAGAGAGCAGGAGGTCGTGGGAGTACGGTTTGGGTGATATTTAGAGACAAGATTGGTGATGTAATTTGGGGCGGAGTTATAACTGGCTTTATATGTTATTGTTATTGTTTTGAATTTTATCCATTGGGCAACAGGAAGCCAGTGGAGGGATTGGCAGAGAGGGGTGGAGGATACTATTCCTCCCACTGACACCAATGATGGGGCACTATTCCTCCCACTGACACCAATGATGGGGCACCACTCCTCCCACTGACACCAATGATGGGGCACTATTCCTCCCACTGACACCAATGATGGGGCACTATTCCTCCCACTGACACCAATGATGGGGCACTATTACTCCCACTGACACCAATGATGGGGCACTATTCCTCCCACTGACACCAATGATGGGGCACTATTCCTCCCACTGATACCAATGATGGGGCACTATTCCTCCCACTGACACCAATGATGGGGCACTATTCCTCCAACTGACACCAAGGATGGGGCACTACTCCTTCCACTGACACCAAGGATGGGGCACTATTGCTTTCACTGACACCAATGATGGGGCACTATTCCTCCCACTGACACCAAGGATGGGGCACTATTGCTTTCACTGACACCAACAATGAGGCACTATTCCTACTGATGCAAATGACTGGGCACTATTCCTCTCACTGACACCAATGATGGGGAACTATTGCTTTAATTGACACCAATGATGAGGCACTATTCCTCCCACTGACACCAATGATGAGACACTATTCCTCCCACTGACACCAATGATGGGGCACTATTCCTACCACTGATACCAATGATGGGGCACTATTCCTCCCACTGACACCAATGATGGGACACTATTCCTCCCACTGACACCAATGATGGGACACTATTCCTCCCACTGACACCAATGATGGGACACTATTCCTCCCACTGACACCAATGATGGGGCACTATTCCTCCCACTGACACCAATGATGGGGCACTATTCCTCCCACCGACACCAATGATGGGGCACTATTCCTCCCACTGACACCAACGATGGGCCACTATTCCTCCCACTGACACCAACGATGGGCCACTATTCCTCCCACTGACACCAACGATGGGCCACTATTCCTCCCACTGACACCAATGATGAGGCACTATTCCTCCCACTGACACCAACGATGGGGCACTATTCCTCCCACTGACACCAACGATGAGGCACTATTCCTCCCACTGACACCAACGATGAGGCACTATTCCTCCCACTGATACCAATGATGGGGCACTATTCCTCCCACTGACACCAATGATGGGGCACTATTCCTCCCACTGACACCAACGATGGGGTACTATTAAAGCTGAAAGCTCAGAAGGAACCATGTGGAGATGGGGAGGAGCTACTACTCTCTCACATGCGAGTGTTGACTTTGACTTGAGCTATTGAGCTCTGTTAACAGGCAATGTCCAGCCCCGGCAGGATCACCGAGGATTATTGTAAGAAAATCTGAGGAATTAAAAAATGTAGAAAGTGACTTCTGAGGTGACAGGGCAGCCCACTGATCTCATTGGCCGTCTCCTTTAACCGCTATCCTTCCTTATTGCCGCGCGTTGGCCAATGACCCCCCCCCCTCACCCAACCCCCACCCCCCGGGATGCCGATACATAACAAATACGGCTGATACGATTCCGGCGCCGTCACCACAAGTCAGATCATATAAAAGAACGGGCAGATCCTCCCGCCGGCACAAATGAGAGTAACCAGAGAGCGGGCCCCACACTGAGCCGCCGCGGCGTGACACCGGGCCCCGCGCATCTTAATGGACTCATTTACGCCGCAGCGCTGATAGTCCCCCGGTGTTCCCAACAGCCGTGTAATCTGCAGACGTGTATGAATGGCGGTCCAGTCCTAATGAAAGGACAAGAAAACATTCATTTCCACATAATGTCCCGCTGTCACCTGCGCCGCCGCCGACCCGCGATCATCATGTCCCCCCCCCACCCCACCCCCGCATCCGAAGGCCACGGAATTGCCGCAGATTCACGCTCTCTCCATTACTGTCAGGAAGCAGCTAATAAAATTCCCGAGATTGCCTGTCGTTACGTGTTCATCATATAGATGTGGGGGCCGTGTGCCGGGGTTACATGTATGAAGAGCTTCCCATAAATAAGACGTTTCATCGCCTGAGCCGCGCGGGTCCTGGAAGTCGCCTGTAATCCGATCACTGACGGCTGAACGCCGAGAGAGCGACATGCGCCGCCTGCCGTAATAACGCGCTGGTCGCACGGTCCTTGGATATATTATGCTTGGAATATTTCCCTCAGCGACACCATTAACCCCTCGATGGAGGAGGAAAGGACAAACCCAGATCTGCAGCTTGTCACAGTAAAAGTGGACATTGCAACCAGTCACGGGTCCAACGGAACGTGTTCTCTGCCAATGGATCGGGATCCACCTAGATCCCCCAAACAGGATGGATTGTCCTAAAGCAGAGGCCCGAGAGCTGCGACCTTCAAACTGCGGACCAGGGGCAGCCCTTTGTTTGCCTTTATCCGGCCCTTTGGGGCTCTATTTCATCCACTGACACCAACGATGGGGCAGAATTCCTTCCATTGACACCAACGATGGGGCACTATTCCTCCCACTGACACCAATGATGGGGCAGAATTCCTTCTATTGACACCAACGATGGGGCACTATTCCTCCCACTGACACCAACGATGGGGCACTATTCCTTCCATTGACACCAACGTTGGGGCACTATTCCTCCCACTGACACCAAAGATGAGGAACTATTCCTACCACTGACACCAATGATGGGGCAGAATACTTTCCATTGACACCAATGATGGAGCACTATTCTTCCCACTGACACCAATGATGGGGCACTATTCCTCCCATTGACACCAACGATGAGGAACTATTCCTCCCACTGACACCAACGATGGGGCAGAATTCCTCCCATTGACACCAACGATGGGGTAGAATTGCTTTCACTGACACCAATGATGGGGCAGAATTCCTTTCACTGACATCAATGATGGGGCAGAATTCCTTTCACTGACACCAATGATGGGACAGTGTGTCTCCCACTGACACCAATGATGAGGCAGAATTTTTCCCACTGACACCAATGATGAGGCAGAATTTCTCCCACTGATACCAATGATGGGGCAGAATTTCTCCCACTGATACCAATGATGGGGCACTATTCCTTCCATTGACACCAACGTTGGGGCACTATTCCTCCCACTGACACCAAAGATGAGGAACTATTCCTACCACTGACACCAATGATGGGGCAGAATACTTTCCATTGACACCAATGATGGGGCAGAATTCCTCGGCAGACCTGCATTCCCCCACTTTCCTGCTGACATAAAGCCCTGGTCATGACCCTTTGTGCCCAATATTTCCCGGGATCCCTGGCGGGTGAACTCACCAAATACGGCCCGTGTTCGGATTAAACCAGCATTTAATGCGAATGTGAATCTTGTCCCTAATCACGGACTATAGAGGAAAAAAAAATGTCCGACACACACGCAGATCTAAGATAATTAGCTGAACAGGAAAAAAAAAACATTCCAATACTTTTGAAGAAATAAATTGTGACTAATTATAGCTCCATAATGGGCGGAAGATTCCGATGACTTCTGTGAGTCCCGATGTATCCGCTCTCCGCGAGCGCGCCGTCTCAGGTCACACA
>NW_028320864.1:0-118329 GCF_062004578.1 Staurois parvus | reverse complement strand
CAGGACCCTCCGGACCCCACACTGGGCAGAGGGGGCCCATCGAAGCTCTGTGACCGGGGGGCAGACACTGTCCCATTGTTGGTGGAGACGGTGTGACCTTCCATGGTCCCTCTCTGGTAGGACATTGGAAGGAAGTGACTTTGGGACAATCCTCTACATATGGCTGCCTGGGGCCCATCAAATGAAAGTCTGGAATATTCCATCTCATAAAGTTCAGGAGGTTTTTATAGCGGGTGTCGTGTCCTCTGTGTACCACGTCTGGGGCGTTTGGGGTTCGGCCACTAGTGGTCTTTGATGTGGCGGGAATATCCGCCATCTTCCCCAGCTAATGGGACCCTTCAGGTCATTCTAGGCTGCTCTCCCATCATCTGTAGGCCTCTCTGATGGTCTCTAATAAAGCAGGAACAGTCATTGACACATCATGATATCCTGTCCTGGACACAGCGAGATCTTCACACCTTTCATCCAAATCCAATGTGAAAACAACAGCCAATCAGCTGAGCTCAGGGCTGCCTATCTAAAGGGCCCCATACTTCCCCTCAGTGTTCAGATTGACAATGGTGGTGGTCCAAACCCAAACATCGGAAGGCTGAACTCCGCAATCACAGATTGTGTGCAGAGAGAAGTCATCAGACTCCATTGGAGGATAATCTGCCATCAACTTCACAAGACATAAGATTTCCAATGGTGTCCCAGCCCAGGCATGTGCCAGTTAGGACATGAGTATATCATGTGTGATGGGGGTAGGACGGGTGTATATCACGTGTGATGGGGGTAGGACGGGTGTATATCACGTGTAATGGGGGTAGGACGGGTGTATATCACGTGTGATGGGGGTAGGACGGGTGTATATCACGTGTGATGGGGGTAGGACGGGTGTATATCACGTGTGATGGGGGTAGGACGGGTGTATATCACGTGTGATGGGGGTAGGACGGGTGTATATCATGTGTGATGGGGGTAGGACGGGTGTATATCACGTGTAATGGGGGTAGGACGGGTGTATATCACGTGTGATGGGGGTAGGACGGGTGTATATCACGTGTAATGGGGGTCGGACGGGTGTATATCACGTGTGATGGGGGTCGGACATGAGTATATCACGTGTGATGGGGGTAGGACGGGTGTATATCACGTGTGATGGGGGTAGGACGGGTGTATATCACGTGTGATGGGGGTAGGACGGGTGTATATCACGTGTGATGGGGGTAGGACGGGTGTATATCACGTGTGATGGGGGTAGGACGGGTGTATATCACGTGTGATGGGGGTAGGACGGGTGTATATCACGTGTGATGGGGGTAGGACGGTGTATATCACGTGTGATGGGGGTAGGACGGGTGTATATCACGTGTGATGGGGGTCGGACATGAGTATATCACGTGTGATGGGGGTAGGACGGGTGTATATCACGTGTGATGGGGGTAGGACGGGTGTATATCACGTGTGATGGGGGTCGGACGGGTGTATATCACGTGTGTTGGGGGTCGGACGGTGTATATCACGTGTGATGGGGTCGGACGGGTGTATATCACGTGTGATGGGGGTCGGACGGGTGTATATCACGTGTGATGGGGGTCGGACGGGTGTATATCACGTGTGATGGGGGTCGGACGGGTGTATATCACGTGTGATGGGGGTCGGACGGGTGTATATCACGTGTGATGGGGGTCGGACGGGTGTATATCACGTGTGATGGGGGTCGGACGGGTGTATATCACGTGTGATGGGGGTCGGACGGGTGTATATCACGTGTGATGGGGGTCGGACGGGTGTATATCACGTGTGATGGGGGTAGGACGGGTGTATATCACGTGTGATGGGGGTAGGACGGGTGTATATCACGTGTGATGGGGGTCGGACGGGTGTATATCACGTGTAATGGGGGTAGGACGTGTGTATTTCAGGTGTAACGGGGGTAAGACGGGTGTATTTCAGGTGTAACGGGGGTAAGACGGGTGTATTTCAGGTGTAACGGGGGTAGGACGGGTGTATTTCAGGTGTAATGGGGGTAGGACAGGTGTCATGGGGGTAGGACGGGTGTATTTCAGGTGTAACGGGGGTAGGACGGGTGTATTTCAGGTGTAAAGGGTAAGACGGGTGTATCTCAGGGGTAATGGGGGTAGGACAGGTGTCATGGGGGTAGTACGGGTGTATTTCAGGTGTAATGGGGGTAGGACAGGTGTATATCAGGTGTAATGGAGGTGGGATGGGTGTATATGATCTGTAATGGGGGTGGGATGGGTGTATGAGGTGTAATGGGGGTAGGACAGGTATATGGAGGTGTAATGGGGCGGGACGGGTTTATATCAGGTTTAATAGTGAGTTGGATGGGTGTATATGAGGTGTAATGGGGCGGGACAGGTATATGGAGATGTATTGGGGGGGTAGGACGGGTGTATATGAGGTGTAATGGGGGTGGGACGGGTGTATATGAGGTGTAATGGGGGTGGGACGGGTGTATATGAGGTGTAATGGGGGTGGGACGGGTGTATATGAGGTGTAATGGGGGTAGGACTGGTGTATATGATCTGTAATGGGGGTAGGACTGGTGTATATGAGGTGTAATGGGGGTAGGATTGGTGTATATGAGGTGTAATGGGGGTAGGACGAGTGTATATAAAGTGTAATGGGGGTAGGACGGGTGTGTATTGGGGGTAGGACGGGTGTATATGGAGGTGTAATGGGGTGGGACAGGTATATGGAGGTGTAATGGGGGTGGGACGGGTGTATATGAGGTGTAATGGGGGTAGGATGGGTGTATATGAGGTGTAATGGGAGTGGGATGGGTGTAGTGGGGGTAGGTCAGGTGTATATGAGGGTGGGACGGGTGTATATGAGGGTAGGATGGGTGTATATCGGGTGTATATGAGGGTGGGACGGGTGTATATCGGGTGTATATGAGGGTGGGATGGGTGTATATGAAGATGGGACAGCTGTATATGAGGGTAGGTTGGGTGTATATGAGGGTGTAATGGGGGTAGGATGGATGTATATCGGGTGTAATGGGGTAAGACGGTTGAATATGAGGGTGGGACGGGTGTATATGAGGGTGGGACGGGTGTAATGGCGGTAAGACGGGTGTATATGAGGGTGGGACGGGTGTTGTGGGGGTAGGACGGGTGTATATGAGGGTGGGATGGGTGTATATGAGGGTAGGACGGGTGTAGTGGGGGTAGGTCGGGTGTATATGAGGGTGTGATGGGTGTATATGAGGGTGGGACGGGTGTATATGAGGGTGGGACGGGTGTTGTGGGGGTAGGATGGGTGTATAAGAGGGTGTGATGGGTGTATATGAGGGTAGGATGGGTGTAATGGGGTAGGACGGGTGTATATGAGGTTGGGACGGGTGTTGTGGGGGTAGGACGGGTGTATATGAGGGTGGGACGGGTGTATATGAGGGTAGGACGGGTGTATATGAGGGTAGGACGGGTGTAGTGGGGGTGTGATGGGTGTATATGAGGGTAGGACGGGTGTATATGAGGGTAGGACGGGTGTAGTGGGGTAGGACGGGTGTTGAGGGGGTAGGATGGGTGTATATGAGGGTGGGACGGGTGTATATGAGGGTGGGACGGGTGTAATGGGGGTAGGATGGATGTATATCGGGTGTAATGGGGTAAGACGGTTGAATATGAGGGTAGGACGGGTATAATGGGGTAGGACGGGTGTAATGGCGGTAAGACGGGTGTATATGAGGGTGGGACGGGTGTTGTGGGGGTAGGACGGGTGTATATGAGGGTGGGACGGGTGTAATGGCGGTAAGACGGGTGTATATGAGGGTGGGACGGGTGTTGTGGGGGTAGGACAGGTGTATATGAGGGTGGGACGGGTGTATATGAGGGTAGGATGGGTGTAATGGGGTAGGATGGGTGTAATGGGGTAGGATGGGTGTATATGAGGGTGGGACGGGTATATATGAGGGTAGGACGGGTGTAATGGGGTAGGATGGGTGTAATGGGGTAGGATGGGTGTATATGAGGGTGGGACGGGTGTTGTGGGGGTAGGATGGGTGTATATCGGGTGTAATGGGGTAGGACGGGTGTATATGAGGGTAGGACGGGTGTAGTGGGGGTAGGTCGGGTGTATATGAGGGTGTGATGGGTGTATATAAGGGTAGGATGGGTGTAATGGCGGTAAGACGGGTGTATATGAGGGTGGGACGGGTGTATATGAGGGTGGGACGGGTGTATATAAGGGTAGGACGGGTGTATATGAGGGTGTGATGGGTGTAATGGGGTAGGATGGGTGTAATGGGGTAGGACGGGTGTATATGAGGGTGGGACGGGTGTTGTGGGGGTAGGATGGGTGTATATCGGGTGTAATGGGGTAGGACGGGTGTATTTGGAGCTACCTGCTGTGACGGGGGAGGAGTTACGGACCGGGGGGGGCCACACTGTAGTAATAAAATACAAAGATTAGTTTATTCCAATGACAGAGTCACCTTGTAGGACGGACATCGCAGAGCCACGCCCCCTCATTATATATACATGAGGAGCAGAGTATACATACAATGGAGGTTTGTAGGAACAACGCCCCCCATACACACAACACAATCTACAGCCAGACAGTCCAATCCAATTCCACCTCTTTCCAAGCGACCAATGGATGGAGTCCACAGTGGCCGGTGATCAGGTGACCCTCCCATGTCAGGTGACTCCATTGAGGAATCATGGGCCGATGTAGAGGAGGCATGTAGTTCCCATCCCGGGGAAGCATTGCCCTGCACACAGCTTTTCCAGTCCAGCCTCTGCTGAGCCTTCAATGGCCGCCCTCATGGAGGAATGAGACGATGTCTCTATGTGAAGGAGGGCTCCTGCAGGAAGGTGCTGAGAGTCTCCTGGTTCTGGGGGTCATGTCCTCGGGTTGGATCCATGGCGGTGAAGGCAGGAGAAGCAAGTCCAGCCTCTGCTGAGCCTCCAATGGCCGCCCTCATGGAGGAATGGGACTCTACAACGTGAAGGAGATCTCCTGCAGGAAGGTGCTGAGAGTCTCCTGGTTCTGGATCTGGGGGTCATGTCCTCGGGTTGGATCCATGGCGCTGAAGGCAGGAGAAGCAAGTCCAGCCTCTGCTGAGCCTCCAATGGTTGCCCTCATGGAGGAATGGGACTCTACAACGTGAAGGAGGTCTCCTGCAGGAAGGTGCTGAGAGTCTCCTGGTTCTGGATCTGGGGGTCGTGTTCCCGGGTTGGATCCATGGCGCTGAAGGCAGGAGAAGCAAGTCCAGCCTCTGCTGAGCCTTCAATGGCCACCCTCATGGAGGAATGGGACTCTACAACATGAAGGAGATCTCCTGCAGGAAGGTGCTGAGAGTCTCCTGGTTCCGGATCTGGGGGTCATGTCCTCGGGTTGGATCCATGGCGGTGAAGGCAGGAGAAGCAAGTCCAGCCTCTGCTGAGCCTCCAATGGCCGCCCTCATGGAGGAATGAGACGATGTCTCTATGTGAAGGAGGTCTCCTGCAGGAAGGTGCTGAGAGTCTCCTGGTTCCGGATCTGGGGGTCATGTCCTCGGGTTGGATCCATGGCGGTGAAGGCAGGAGAAGCAAGTCCAGCCTCTGCTGAGCCTCCAATGGCCGCCCTCATGGAGGAATGAGACGATGTCTCTATGTGAAGGAGGTCTCCTGCAGGAAGGTGCTGAGAGTCTCCTGGTTCCGGATCTGGGGGTCGTGTTCTTGGGTGGGATCCATGGCGGTGAAGGCAGGAGAAGCAAGTCCAGCCTCTGCTGAGCTTCCAATGGCCGCCCTCATGGAGGAATGGGACTCTACAACGTGAAGGAGGTCTCCTGCAGGAAGGTGCTGAGAGTCTCCTGGTTCCGGATCTGGGGGTCATGTCCTCGGGTTGGATCCATGGCGGTGAAGGCAGGAGAAGCAAGTCCAGCCTCTGCTGAGCCTCCAATGGCCGCCCTCATGGAGGAATGAGACGATGTCTCTATGTGAAGGAGGTCTCCTGCAGGAAGGTGCTGAGAGTCTCCTGGTTCTGGATCTGGGGGTCGTGTCCTCGGGTTGGATCCATGGCGGTGAAGGCAGGAGAAGCAAGTCCAGCAACGCAGGAGGCCGGGACGAGTGCAATATTGGGAGGAGAAGGCACAACAGTGCACACAATCCCGATCCTTCTGCATCCCCAGAACTGGGGCTCAGCCAGGGAAGGGTTAACTCCGGGACCTCGAGGAGATGCCTGGGGGGTGGAGGGGTCAAAGTGATGGATCCATGTCTCCGTAACCCATGGCAACCATCCAGCATTCACCCCAATGGCTGTACACTAGGGGGGTATGTGGTTGCTACGGGTTACGGCATTCACACAGATGAAAGCCCTTTCCCCCCCCCCCCCGGAGGGGGTTTGGTTCACGGGGATCACGTAGGGGCCCCCGACCTCTGACCCCCGACCCCCGTGGCTGATAATAGAGATTACACACATGGCGTCCCCCTTTCTAGGACCGGCAGATGTAGACCGCACGGCAGCTGCACTGCGGCCCCTGAGGGCCCCCCGGACTGACAGATGTTACTAACGCCATTGTCACGCCATTGACACGAAGAGAACTTTCCGCGTCTCCACCGTGGGGGGGGGGGGGTGTCAATGGATCGCGCCGGGCGCCATATTTCTGTTTGAATATTTCTGTGAAGACACGCCCACATTCTCACATTTGCATATCGCGTCGGTCACAGTGGATGGTAAGATATGGCGGCTGAACGCTGCGCATTTCCCGCGGCAAACTTTCACCGCTTTCCACAGCCAAAGACGGAAGAGCCCGCCCCTTTCATCACCCCAAATACCCCGCTGCGTATAATGTGGGGGAGGGGCCACGCGCTGAGCGCTGTGATGTCATACGCCGACGATTTCTAAAGTGACCGACCTGTGACCTTCTCACCATCTATGGCCCCCGACGCATTCGCCGCCGTGCGCCGGGATCGGGGCCGACGTTTATAACATGCCACATATTCATTCGCTGCCGCAAAACATTCGCCGTTTTCAGACAAAAAAAAAAGCAGCCAACTTTATTCCAGAGACGGCGCCACATTCGCCATCGCCATTCCCGACGCCGATCACCAGGGGAACGCGGGCCAGCGCAGTGAACGCCGGGCGGATCTTCTATGCTGCCCCCCCCCCCTCCCCCGTGTGATTCCTGAACGGCCGTGTATATACCGCGTGTATATAGAGACATTCCCAGCGTGTATACAGCGCCATCGAGAGGTAACCCATAGCAACCACTGCAACCTGATCAATCAGAGGCCAATTCTCATTGGTTGCTATGGGGTACAGCAGTTTGTTGTCATCGCTCTTTGAAGAAAAAGTTACCACCCCCCCCCCCCATACAGATATAAATATATTGATTATAGAATATCACCAACATTATATATATCAATTATTATGGATGACAGAATCAATAGACATTGTATTGATGATTGATTATAGGCCATCACAGACATTCTGTATCGATTGATTATAGATGACAGAGTTCCCAGACATTGTCATCAATAATCAATACATGCAATGGGGTCTCTGTCATCTATAATCAATAATCGATACAGAGTTACCAGACATTGTCATCAATAATCAATACATACAATGGGGTCTCTGTCATCTATAATCAATAATCGATACAGAGTTCCCAGACATTGTCATCAATAATCAATACATACAATGGGGTCTCTGTCATCTATAATCAATAATCGATACAGAGTTCCCAGACATTGTCATCAATAATCAATACATACAATGGGGTCTCTGTCATCTATAATCAATAATCGATACAGAGTTACCAGACATTGTCATCAATAATCAATACATACAGGTCTGGGGGTTCTGTCATCTATAATCAATGTGACTGTGATGATCAATAATCAATACAGAATGTCTGTGATGGTCTACAATCAATAATCAATACATACAGGTCTGGGGACTCTGTCATCTATAATCAATAATCAATGTGACTGTGATGGTCTATAATCAATAATCAATACAGAATGTCTGTGATGGTCTACAATCAATCATAGATACATACAGAGTCCCCAGACCTGTATGTATTGATTATTGATTGTAGACCATCACAGACATTCTGTATTGATTATTGATCATCACAGTCACATTGATTATAGATGACAGAACCCCCAGACCTGTATGTATTGATTATTGATTGTAGACCATCACAGACATTCTGTATTGATTATTGATTATAGACCATCACAATCACATTGATTATAGATGACAGAGTCCCCAGACCTGTATGTATTGATTATTGATTGTAGACCATCACAGACATTCTGTATTGATTATTGATTATAGACCATCACAGTCACATTGATTATTGATTATAGATGACAGAGTCCCCAGACCTGTATGTATTGATTATTGATCGGATAGCACACAGGACAGAACACAAAGACTTTATAACAGAAACGTTTCCAATGACAACAATACGGCCCGTTCAGGAATGGCGACCGTAACCCACAGCAACCAATCAGGACGCCCCTTCTCTGTAATCTGATTGGTTGTGATGGGTGCTGTTTGCTTCTCATGTTGAGGAACATTTATTACCAGCTTTGCCCCATTATTACCCCCCATTGGATTCTGTGCCGGAATACGATCTCAGTAATGTTTGTGATGGGTTTGCCCCCCGGGGTGAAAGCTGCTGTTTTCTGGTGAATTTGCCGCCGAATGGCGTCTGTCCCGCCCCCCGCGATGTACGGATGGAATTCAGCGCAGAAATTGCTGCGGATGGAACCTGATGCTACATTGTTACATTGCACCCATCCCCCGATCCCCCGATACAATGGAAGCGGATTACCTGATGATACATTGTTACTTTTTATCAATCGACTTTGAGTTGAACCAATAGAATGAAGCTGAAATCAACCGACCAATCAGAACCTAGAGGATCCCGACCGTGACACGGCCACACACCTGTCGATGAGATTCACTGGATTGGATGGAACAAGAAATGTGCCCCATAGACCCCCCAATCTCCCCGACCCCCTGATCCCCTCGGACCCCCAGATCTCCCGAACCCCCTTATCTCACCTGGACCCCCCGATCCTCCCGACCCCCTGATCCCCCCGGACCCCCAGATCCCCCCGAACCCCCTTATCTCACCTGGACCCCCCGATCCTCCCAACCCCCTGATCCCCCCGGACTCCCAGATCCCCCTGAACCCCCTTATCTCACCTGGACCCCCCGATCCTCCTGACCCCCTGATCCCCCTGGACCCCCAGATCCCCCCGAACCTCCTTATCCCACCTGGACCCCCCAATCTCCCCGACCCCCTGATCCCCTCGGACCCCCAGATCTCCCGAACCCCCTTATCTCACCTGGACCCCTGATCCTCCCGACCCCCTGATCCCCCCGGACTCCCAGATCCCCCTGAACCCCCTTATCTCACCTGGACCCCCTGATCCTCCCGACCCCCCCGGACCCCCAGATCCCCCCGAACCCCCTTATCTCACCTGGACCCCCTGATCCTCCCGACCCCCTGATCCCCCCGGACTCCCAGATCCCCCTGAACCCCCTTATCTCACCTGGACCCCCCGATCCTCCTGACCCTCTGATCCCCCTGGACCCCCAGATCCCCCCGAACCTCCTTATCCCACCTGGACCCCCAGATCCCCCCAAACCTCCTTATCCCACCTGGACCCCCCGGACCCCCCCGAACCTACTTATCTCACCTGGACCCCCAGATCCCCCGTGGACCCCTAGATCCCCCCGACCATTCAGGGCTGAACAGCGATTGGCCGCGAGGGATTTGCCGCTTCGGACCGAAGATCTGAGTATTGGAGAAGTGATGGCGACTCGTTCCAATCATCGATCGATCCGTCACACCAATAACGGCGGGATGGGATTTCTGATCGATAATCGGCAGGATCGATCGCTGGAAATCGCCACCGTTGGAGCGCGGCCAATCATCTGCAGGGGAGAAAGTTCCGGGACCCCCCAGCGTTGGGAGGAATGCTGCGCTGCAGCCTAGGTGGGCGATATGTGGGGGCCACACACGTCCCGATATCGCCCCGACGCTCGCTGTGACCCCCATGTAAGGGCCCCCCCCCCCCCCCGGACGGACAGACAGGGTTACCGGGGTGGTGGATGGCGGCCGGACGTCCCTCTCCTGCGTCTCTCGCTGCATCCCGGCCAGCGGCGAGTTTTACAGCCCCCGGGGGAGGGGAGGGGGGAGGGGGCGGAGTTCCCCCTTTAGGATGAGGGGCCCCAGAAGTTTGCATTGTGGATCCTCTTTGAATATGGAGTCGGTAAGAGGCTCCAGCTGGCTGCCATGGCGACCAGCGCCGGGCAACCAGCTCTGAATGCGGCCGAACAATGGCGCGCTAAGCTGACGGTCACCCTATGGGCGGCTGTGCCAGGGCTCCGGGCCCGGGGGGGGGGGGGCATGGGATAGGTTCCAGATACCAGCAGAGGAGTTAGAGGGGCCAAAACTGGCCCCTGGGCCCTCCAACGCTTAAGATGGGCTGGGGGGGGCAGTGATAGGCCTGCGTCTGGGGCAGCTGTGATTGGGGTGCATTGTATATGGGGGGGGGGTCAGGGGCCACATTGTATATGAGGGGGGTCAGGGGCCACATTGTATATGAGGGGGGTTCGGGGGGCGCATTGTATATGAGGGGGGGTCGGGAGGGCGCACATTGTATATGAGGGGGGGTCGGGGGGCGCACATTGTATATGAGGGGGGTCAGGGGCCACATTGTATATGAGGGGGGTTCGGGGGGCGCATTGTATATGAGGGGGGGTCGGGAGGGCGCACATTGTATATGAGGGGGAGTCGGGGGGCGCATTGTATATGAGGGGTCGGGGGCCACATTGTATATGAGGGGGGTCGGGGGTGCATTGTATATGAGGGGAGTCGGGGGGCGCATTGTATATGAGGGGTCGGGGGGCGCACATTGTATTTGAGGGGGGTCAGGGGCCACATTGTATATGAGGGGGGTCGGGGGTGCATTGTATATGGGGGGGTCAGGGGCCACATTCTATATTAAGGGGAGTCGGGGGCGCACATTGTATATGGGGGGGTCGGGGGGGCTCATTGCATATGAGGGGGGTCCCCCAATCCCGAGCACCCGCGACCGATCCCCCGATCCAGAGCTCCACGACCGTTTCCCCAATCCCCGATCCAGAGCTCCGAGACCCACGACCGATCCCCCCGATCCCGAGCACCGCGACCGATCCCTCGATTCCAAGCACCGTGACCGATCCCCCGATCCGGAGCTCCACGACTGATTCCCCGATCCCGAGCACCGCGACCGATCCCCCGATCCCGAGCATCGCGACCGATCCCCCGATCCCGAGCACCGCGACCGATCCCCCGATCCCGAGCACCGCGACCGATCCCCGATCCCGAGCACCGCGACCGATCCCCCGATCCCGAGCATTGCGACCGATCCCCCGATCCCGAGCACCGCGACGATCCCCCCGATCCCGAGCACCGCGACCGATCCCCCACCGCGACCGATCCCAAGCACCGCGACGATCCCCCCGATCCCGAGCACCGCGACCGATCCCCTGATCCCGAGCATCGCAACCGATCCCCCGATCCCAAGCACCGCGACGATCCCCCGATCCCGAGCACCGCGACCGATCCCGAGCATCGCGACCGATCCCCCGATCCCGAGCACCGCGACCGATCCCTCGATCCCGAGCACCACGACCGATCCCCCGAACCCGAGCACCGCGACCGATCCCGAGCACCGCAACGATCCCCCCGATCCCGAGCACCGCGACCGATCCCGAGCATCGCGACCGATCCCCCGATCCCGAGCACCGCGACCGATCCCCCGATCCCGAGCACCGCGACCGATCCCCCGATCCTGAGCACCGCGACCGATCCCCCGATCCCGAGTATTGCGACCGATCCCCCGATCCCGAGCACCGCGACGATCCCCCCGATCCCGAGCACTGCGACCGATTCCCCCGATCCCGAGCACCGCGACCGATTCCCCCGATCCCGAGCACCGCGACCGATCCCCCGATCCCGAGCACCGCGACCGATTCCCCCGATCCCGAGCACCGCGACCGATTCCCCCGATCCCGAGCACCCGCGACCGATCCCCCGAGCACCGCGACCGATCCCCCGAGCACCGCGACCGATCCCCCGATCCCGAGCATTGCGACCGATCCCCCGATCCCGAGCACCGCGACGATCCCCCCGATCCTGAGCCCCGCGACCGATTCCCCCGATCCCGAGCACCGCGACGATCCCCCCGATCCCGAGCACCGCGACCGATCCCCCTATCCAGAGCACCGCGACCGATCCCCCTATCCAGAGCACCGCGACCGATCCCCCCGATCCTGAGCACCGCAACCGATCCCCCCATCCTGAGCTCCGAAACCGGATCACAATATCACCCCATTGTGGGAGGGGCAGACAGAAATATCTGGAATTCGGACTTTGTGGTCCGGTCGGGTTGTCGGGTTGGGAGTTCCGGGTTGTCGGTGAACGGCCGTTGTCAGGAGGATTTCAGTGCGTTGGATTCCGGGCCGAGGTGAGGAGCTGCCATGGGAACCGCTTTGTCCGGATGTTGGGATTCAGGGAAGGCAGTTGAGGGTTGGCAGTTGGGATGATAATTGTGTGATTGTTGAGTCACGTTCAGTGTTTGTACAAAACAAAGTTTTATTTAGATAGAAGCGGAGACAAGGTGACGGGATTGTTCCTGGAAGAGCCCCTCCCCCCCCCCCCCGCCAGACTTCTGCTCATTGTCTTGGTGGTGGAACCCTCCCCCCCCCCCTCTATAAGGTGTCATGGCGGATGGCTCTGTAGATGACGGAAATCTTCTGTTGGTGCCTCACCCCAATCACACCCCTCACCCCGCTCTCCCCAATCACACCCCTCACCCCAATCACACCCCTCACCCCGATCACTTCGCTCTCCCCAATCACACCCCTCACCCCAATCACACCCCTCACCCCGATCACACCCCTCACCCCGATCACTTCGCTCACCCCGATCACACCCCTCACCCCGATCACTTCGCTCACCCCGATCACACCCCTCACACCGATCACCTCACTCACCCTGCTCACCCCGCTCACACCCCTCACCCCGATCACCCGGTTGCCCAGATCACCCTGATCACCCCACTCACTCCACTCACCCAGATCACCCCGCTCACCCCAATCACCCCGCTCACCCCAATCACTCCACTCACCCCGCTCACACCGATCACTCCGCTCACCCCAATCACCCCGCTCACCCTGCTCGCCCCAATCACTCCTCTCACCCCGCTCACCCCAATCCCGACTTACAGTGAAGTCGCAGGATTTGGAAGTGGGGCGAGATGCCGCTTTCAGGTGGATTTGCCGGACGTAGCGCATGGACTAGTAATTGGTGCGGCTCGGACCGGGTCAGAACCGCACTGATAGGACCGCGCTAATTGCAGACAATAGACAAATCGCACGCCAAGTCCCACCCAGTGTGGGCGGGACTTAATGATTGTGATTTCTCTGAAGACTCTCTGCCCGCGTTTCCATGCGGCGTCGGCATCATCTGAGCATTCTGGTCGCGCTCGCGGTGTCTTTCATCGTTAATGACGCCCCAGACGTGAAACAAATGCGGCAAAATGCAAAGTCGACAAAAACACGCCGCGCTCGACGCCGAGAAAGGTGCGTTTGTGGCATGGAGGGCTGCCCATTGAAATTCATTGGCTGCCCTCTATGTGTAGTGCGAAAAGGCACGCAAAAACTCGGAAAAACGCACGTTCTGGAGAAAGGACCCAAAGTCTGAGCCGCCTGGGAAAATGCACCCCTTCTCTGAGTTTACTGCAATCCCCCCCCCCCCCACACACTAGAGCATGAGAGGGAGGTTGCACAACCAGGAACCATGGAAGGTAAAGCCCGGCACCCAATCTCTGCGATACGCCCACCCAGCCTGGATTCATCTAATGGTGGACAGCGTGGACCTCCTGACTTTAGCACGCTTGCAGGGTTCCCTGCCCTGTATCGGTCGTGTGTCGCCTGCATCGGCTCTGGAAGGATCTCCACCTGTAGGGCGGTTGGGAATCGGTTGGAACATTTTCCCATCTCATGCAGAAGGGGGCAGCAGAGCTCAGGATATGGAGAATCCATCAGGGTTGGTCATCAGGTGGGTGAGGGGTGACCAGAGCTCCCAGCACACAATGTTCCCCCCACCATAGAGGTCACCCAACGTGTTCTGCGTGTTCTCCAGATTCCTGGAACGGATCCATTCACCTCTATGAAGACAAATCCGTATAAATCCGGAAATCGATGGGAAGGACAGTACGTATACGAGCAGGAGCGGACTGACAACTCATGGGGCCCCCGGGCAATAGGGGATCATGGAGCCCCTGGGCAATAATGGATCATGGGGCCCCTGTGTCCTTGCCCAAACTCAAAAAAGCCTATGAAAAAGGTACCAGGGGCATCTCATGGGGCCCCCTACTGACCCCGGGCCCTCGGGCAGTGCCCGAGCTTCCAAATGGTCAGTCTGCCCCTGTATACGTGGTCTACCTGAAGGAAGAGGTCCATGGCTCAGCTCCAACCAATAACCCCCCAAAAATGTGACCTACCAGTCCCTGGATGTGGGGACTGCATTCCTTTTCATTGATCCCGCCAGGAACACACTTCCTGTCTGAGGGTGACAACGCTCACTGTACTGCATCTATGGAGGGAACGAAGATGTTACCCAAGGACAACACCTCTCCTCATCTCCATAACGGAGGAGGTGTTCTGTAGTACCACCTGATAGGGGTAAGGGTCAGAATCCCCTGAATCAGAGACCCCTGGGCCTTGTAGTGGTTACTTGCCTTGCCACCCATTTCCTTGACACCACCCAGTATGGTGTCACCTTATCCTTGTGCTACTGATGGTCGATGGATAAGAGTCTGAAGACTGATTGGGATTTGAGTTTCGTTACGTTGACATTTTTTGTTTCTTCTGGCAGATAATCGGCCCGTGAACGGGATATTGCCCAACACAGAAACCCTCCAGATTGGGGGATGGGTCTGTGTGTACGTCATACATGGGCTTATCTCCATTCATGAGGAAATCTCCTCACCTTGTCGTTGTCACCCACATTGTTCACCTCCACCAGGAATTTATTGGCGGAATTGATCAGCGGTTAATCATCTCCCTTTATGAGCGGAAGACAACAGGAGAACAAACACAATCAGCTGAGCAAACCTCAAAGTGATAAAGAGGACCTGTTCTGCCTGAATGTTGTTTGTCCAAAATGAGGACCTGAGGGACCCCAACATGGGCAGGAGAACATCAGACTCCCCTGAACCTTCCGGAACCCCAGAATAATGGAGAGGTCAGAAGGGTGGGAATTGTACTCCAAAATGTGAACTAAGGTCTGATGGAATCTCAATCTCCTCCCGTTGTCCATGTAGGATCATTCTTGGGAAAGAACTCTCATAGGGTTGGAATTCTGTAGCCATTTACCATCGTGCGATCTTTGGGCATGTCTGTTACCCGAACGATTGTGCTCTGTACGTGTTTCCTGCATCTGGAGACGTCAGCTCGGTCTCGGGATGGAAGGCGCCTGGGGCATCCCAAAAGTGGGTGTCGTAGTGACCACCAATCAGATGACATCAGTGTCAAAAGATTTGAAAATGAACAAATGCCAACACGACCCCAAACTGGTCAGAATCCATGGATGGACCTCTTCCTCCAGCAATAGGTCGCTCTTCCCCGGTGAAGGGTCCATTGATCATTCCAATAGGTCTCGTGTCTTTCTGTGACCTTATGAGCAGTTTGGTTTGCTGGTGACACTTCGTTCAACATTAACACTTCTAGATATTAGATGTTGTGAACGGAAGATCTTCTGGGAAATGAAGGTCACCATCCATGGAAAGATCTTCCACAAGTCTTGGGAGTTTTGCCTGATTTCAGGGAGTTGAGGAACATATAGGGGAAAGATCTGAAAATGAACAAATGCCACCACGACCCCAAACTGCTCAGAAAGATCCATGGATGGAACTCGTCCTCCAGCAATAGGTCACTCTTCATGGGTGAAGGGTCCATTGATCATTCCAATAGGTCTCGTGTCTTTCTGTGACCTTATGAGCAGTTTGGTTTGCTGGTGACACTTCGTTCAACATTAACACTTCTAGATATTAGATGTTGTGAACGGAAGATCTTCTGGGAAATGAAGGTCACCATCCATGGAAAGATCTTCCACAAGTCTTGGGAGTTTGGTCTGATTTCAGGGAGTTGAGGAACATATAGGGGAAACATCTGAAAATGAACAAATGCCACCACGACCCCAAACTGCTCGAAAGATCCATGGATGGACCTCGTCCTCCTGCAATAAGTCGCTCTTCCCCGGTGAAGGGTCCATTGATCACTCCAATAGGTCTTGTGACTTTCTGTGACACATAGAAGCTCCTTATGAGCAGTTTGGTTTGCTGGTGACACTTCGTTCAACATTAACACTTCTAGATATTAGATGTTGTGAACGGACGATCTTCTGGGAAATGAAGGTCACCATCCATGGAAAGATCTTCCACAAGTCTTGGTCTGATTTCAGGGAGTTGAGGAACATATAGGGGGAATCAAGAGCACCACAACAAAGCCTGAGAGGTCCAGGAGAATTTATTTCATCCTTCAAGTTCAAAGGTAACAAAGCAACGTGCTTCAGGGGTTGTCAGGTTCTCCATTCATCAAGACTCCAGTGCTGGTTTGGACGGAGCAGACTTCCTCAACCTTTTTTACCAGGGAGGAACCCCCTGAGATGATTAGATCTACACCACAGTGGTGGTCATTGATGGTGCATGAGAAAAACACCCAATTCAATGGTGGTCAATGTAGGGTGCCCATGTATTGGGGGTCAGTGGGAAGAATGTCCCTTACATTGGGGGTCAGTGGGAAGAATGTCCCTTACATTGGGGGTTGGGGGGAAGAATGTCCCTTACATTGGGGGTCAGTGGGAAGAATGTCCCTTACATTGGGGGTCAGTGGGAAGAATGTCCCTTACATTGGTGGTCAGTGGGAAGAATGTCCCTTACATTGGAGGTCAGTGAGAAGAATGTCCCTTACATTGGGGGTCGGTGGGAAGAATGTCCCTTACATTGGGGGTCAGTGGGAAGAACGTCCCTTACATTGGTGGTCAGTGGGGAGAATGTCCCTTACATTGGGGGTCAGTGGGAAGAATGTCCCTTACATTGGGGGTCAGTGGGAAGAATGTCCCTTACATTGGGGGTCAGTGGGAAGAATGTCCCTTACATTGGGGGTCAGTGGGAAGAATGTCCCTTACATTGGGGGTCAGTGGGAAGAATGTCTCTTACATTGGGGGTCAGTGGGAAGAATGTCCCTTACATTGGGGGGTCAGTGGGAAGAATGTCCCTTACATTGGGGGTCAGTGGGAAGAATGTCCCTTACATTGGGGGTCAGTGGGAAGAATGTCCCTTACATTGGGGGTCAGAGGAAAGAATCTTCCCCTATAGACAGTGAACTTGATTGTTGGTGTCTATGATGACGTACCAGAGAAACAAGAGGAGAAGATCCAGTGGTCCCATTCTGGTGGTCCTGCTGAGTGATGTTGATGCCAGAACGAAGGCCACCAGGAGGCAGAAGATCGATCCATCTCTGCTCATTGCTCAGTGAACCCCTGGAAACCTCTGGAGGAACCATGGAGTTGCACAGAACACTGGCTGAGCGATGGATTGATGGTGGAAGGATTGATGGAGGATGGATGGATGGATGGAGGATGGATTGATGGAGGATGGATGGATGGATTTATGGAGGATGGATTGATGGTGGAAGGATTGATGGATGGATGGATGGATGGAGGATGGATGGATGGATGGATGGAGGATGGATGGATGGAGTATGGATGGATGAAGGATGGATGGAGGATGGATGGATGGAGGATGGATGGATGGATGGAGGGATGGAGGAGTTGGCTTCCTCAATCCTTCCCTGGTTGTGTGATGTCTGTGAACGACTTTCTGTAGATGAGAGGGAGATGACAGGAGGAAGATGGCGGAGAGCGGGAGGAGCGTGGCTGCAGTGCCTGGTGTCTAGGTGGGGTGACTCCTCTGGGAAGTGTCGTCTCATTTCCAGAATTTCTGAGATTTCTTCAGATGTTATGAATGTATTTCACCAAAATTGTTACCGAATATTTTCACCGCCTGCCCTGGGCGCCGTCCGCCATTGTTGGTGGAGGAAACCGGAAGCCTCAGGCAGATCGAGAAAACATCGACATTCTTTTTTTTCCTGAATTGTTCTTTATTGTCTTTTATTCGTCCCGAACCTTCTACAGATTGGAGGGAACTCTGGTGGCTCATTTGTGGGATCACACGGGGCCCCGCGCAGGAACCTGAACTCTGACCTCCGGAACAGAGAAGTCAGAGGCGGCGATATCTGATAGGGCAGGAGGCTGGGAAGATGATGAAAGCTACGTGGGCCCTCAATTCCCTCCGTGTCACGCCGAGCGCCCGCCATTGACACGCCGAGCGCCCGCCATTGACACGCCGAGCGCCCGCCATTGACACGCCGAGCGCCCGCCATTGACACGCCGAGCGCCCGCCATTGACACGCCGAGCGCCCGCCATTCACACGCCGAGCGCCCGCCATTGACACGCCAAGCGCCCGCCATTCACACGCCGAGCTCCCGCCATTGACACGCCGAGCGCCCGCCATTGACACGCCGAGCGCCCCCCAATGACACGTTGAGCTCCCGCCATTGACACGCCGAGCGCCCGCCATTCACACGCCGAGCTCCCGCCATTGACACGCCGAGCTCCCGCCATTGACACGCCGAGCGCCCGCCATTGACACGCCGAGCGCCCCCCAATGAAACGCCGAGCGCCCGCCATTGACACGCCGAGCGCCCGCCATTCACATGCCGAGAATTGTAGAGGATTAGCAGAACGAACGGCTGACTTCACAAAGGAGCCCAAAGATCCGGTCGTTCCCATTGTAAGCCGGGGCCCCTCCACATTCCTGGCCCCGGACGTCGGCCTACAGCGCCCAATCTGGAGGCTCCGTGCCGCGCGGTGTGTGCGTTGTAAGCCGGGGCCCCTCCACATTCCTGGCCCCGGACGTCGGCCTACAGCGCCCAATCTGGAGGCTCCGTGCCGCGCGGTGTGTGTGTTGTAAGGCGGGGCCCCTATCAGCCTGAGAATCTCTGAGATGTTTTATTGTCTGATAATCCCGCTGAGAGCCGAGAGCAAAACAGACAAAAGGTGTTCAGCCGGAACGTCCCGCCCCATTGGAGGACTAGATTGTCAGCTCCTGAGACCAGAACCTCCTTCCCATTGGACCAGACCTTCACTGAGCACCACCAGGAGCCCCAAATCTACCCGACCCTTGTACCCCAACACCTCTACTGCACTCCAACCTACCCCAACCCTTGTACCCCAACATCTCTACTGCACCCCAACATCTCTACTGCACCCCAACCTACCCCAACACCTCTACTGCACCCCAACCTACCCCAACACCTCTATTATACCCCAACACCTCTACTGCACCCCAACCTACCCCAACCCTTGTACCCCAACACCTCTACTGCACCCCAACCTAACCCAACCCTTGTACCCCAACATCTCTACTGCACCCCAACCTACCCCAACCCTTGTGCCCCAACATCTCTATTATACCCCAGTCTACCCCAACCATACACCGCCTTAACCGCTACTTCCATGTTATAGCCCAACCCCCCCCATTGTACCACAACCCCCCCATTTCCCCCTACAGAACCCCAGCATCCCACCATACTACCTGAATCCCTCGCTCCATATTATACCCCAACCCCCATCATCTCTCCATTGTACCCCAATATACCCCTCTATCCCCCATCATCTCTCCATTGTACCCCATTATACCCCTCTATCCCCCATCATCTCTCCATTGTACCCCGATATACCCCTCTATCCCCCACCATCTCTCCATTGTACCCCAATATACCCCTCTATCCCCCCTCATCTCTCCATTGTACCCCAATATACCCCTCTATCCCCCATCATCTCTCCATTGTACCCCAATATACCCCTCTATCCCCCATCATCTCTCCATTGTACCCCAATATACCCCTCTATCCCCCCTCATCTCTCCATTGTACCCCGATATACCCCTCTATCCCCCACCATCTCTCCATTGTACCCCAATATACCCCTCTATCCCCCCTCATCTCTCCATTGTACCCCAATATACCCCTCTATCCCCCATCATCTCTCCATTGTACCCCGATATACCCCTCTATCCCCCACCATCTCTCCATTGTACCCCAATATACCCCTCTATCCCCCCTCATCTCTCCATTGTACCCCGATATACCCCTCTATCCCCATCATCTCTCCATTGTACCCCAATATACCCCTCTATCCCCCATCATCTCTCCATTGTACCCCGATATACCCCTCTATCCCCCATCATCTCTCCATTGTACCCCAATATACCCCTCTATCCCCATCATCTCTCCATTGTACCCCGATATACCCCTCTATCCCCCATCATCTCTCCATTGTACCCCAATATACCCCTCTATCCCCCACCATCTCTCCATTGTACCCCAATATACCCCTCTATCCCCATCATCTCTCCATTGTACCCCGATATACCCCTCTATCCCCCATCATCTCTCCATTGTACCCCAATATACTCCTCTATCCCCCATCATCTCTCCATTGTACCCCAATATACCCCTCTATCCCCCACCATCTCTCCATTGTACCCCAATATACTCCTCTATCCCCCATCATCTCTCCATTGTACCCCAATATACCCCTCTATCCCCATCATCTCTCCATTGTACCCCAATATACCCCTCTATCCCCCTATTAACATTCAGAACTTTGGTCGGGTTGGAAACGTTTGTCCAGTTCCCCGTTGTTGTCTGTTGGCAGTGATCAGGTGATCCGTTATACCAATCAGACGCTCCGGAGCCCGTTACCTGGATACACCTCCCCCTCCCCCCTCCAGAGCGGGATAGGTTGCAGGTCCGGCCCTTTCTGGGCCCCCTCCTGGTGAAGGGCCCAAGGCGTCTGCCTCTGCTGCCTCCCCCTCCGCTCCCGTCCCCAATCCCGGGATTGGTGTCACAACTGAAACGTTGGCGTTGTCCCTGGATGGGCTGAAATGTCGGCAGGTCAGGCGGGTTGTCATCTCCGGGTACATATTGACTCTCCACTTCACCGAAATCCATCGTCTTCTCGGGACAACGTGATGACAGACTCTTCTCACCGTGTGTGTGTGCCGAAATACCCGATACTCCACCAGATACCCAACCTATATCTCACAGAGCCACACACCTCACAATCTGATTGTACAAAGCCGGCCACACACCTCACAATCTGATTGTACAAAGCCGGCCACACACCTCACAATCTGATTGTACAAAGCCAGCCACACACCTCACAATCTGATTGTACAAAGCCGGCCACACACCTCACAATCTGATTGTACAATCTCCTTACAGCCGGCCACACACCTCACAATCTGATTGTACAAAGCCGGCCACACACCTCACAATCTGATTGTACAAAGCCGGCCACACACCTCACAATCTGATTGTACAAAGCCGGCCACACACCTCACAATCTGATTGTACAAAGCCGGCCACACACCTCACAATCTGATTGTACAAAGCCGGCCACACACCTCACAATCTGATTGTACAAAGCCGGCCACACACCTCACAATCTGATTGTACAATCTCCTTACAGCCGGCCACACACCTCACAATCTGATTGTACAATCTCCTTACAGCCGGCCACACACCTCACAATCTGATTGTACAATCTGCCTAAAGCCGGCCACACACCTCACAATCTGATTGTACAAAGCCGGCCACACACCTCACAATCTGATTGTACAATCTCCTCACAGCCGGCCACACACCTCACAATCTGATTGTACAAAGCCGGCCACACACCTCACAATCTGATTGTACAAAGCCGGCCACACACCTCACAATCTGATTGTACAATCTCCTCACAGCCGGCCACACACCTCACAATCTGATTGTACAAAGCCGGCCACACACCTCACAATCTGATTGTACAAAGCCGGCCACACACCTCACAATCTGATTGTACAATCTCCTTACAGCCAGCCACACACCTCACAATCTGATTGTACAAAGCCGGCCACACACCTCACAATCTGATTGTACAAAGCCGGCCACACACCTCACAATCTGATTGTACAATCTGCCTAAAGCCGGCCACACACCTCACAATCTGATTGTACAAAGCCGGCCACACACCTCACAATCTGATTGTACAAAGCCGGCCACACACCTCACAATCTGATTGTACAAAGCCGGCCACACACCTCACAATCTGATTGTACAATCTCCTTTAGCTATAATAACGAGAACATTGTGTGCCTGTTGTATGGGAAGCAGAGATTTCAGCAGCAAAAAGAGCCAATCAGTTCACGTGCTGATAGGAGGAGAGAGCAGAGTGACCGAGAGATGAGCTCATCCCTGCGCCGCTTCTCCTTTCACTGTCCAATCACAGGTCCGGGATGACCTGGAGGAAGGGGATTGGACGATGCCGGCCATCAGACTGAGGACATCTAGTGGCAGAAGAGAAGTATTGCGGGGGCGGCTCTGGGAGGAAGGTGAGTATCGCAGGGATGGTGATGACTCCTCCTGGTGACCTCTGACCTAGTGAAGTCTTCTGGAAGATGTCGGTAAGTGGCTCAGATTAGAGGAAGATCTGTCCGTGAGATCCACCGATTACCGAGAGCTGCAGATAATCCTCCCCTGACATCAGAGGCCAACTAAGGGATGAACGTCTGTCCGAGGATTACTCGTCCTCCAATCATCGGCTCAGAGGAGGAATGTGGGGGCCAAGTGCCTCCTATCCAGGAATGTGGAGGGATCACCGGACCGAACCGGAGCCGTCCTACACACTGTGTACTGTATGTGGAAATGTGTGGGTGCCGGTCTATTGATTGATCAATCGACCAATCAATGATCAATCCATCCATCTATCGATCTATCAATTATCTACCAATCAATGATCAATCCATCCATCTATCAATTATCTACCAATCAATGATCAATCCATTCGTTCCCCTGCTCCAGTCATCACATGTCCAGGCCCGTCTGAAGGTTCCCCTGCTCCAGTCATCACATGTCCAGGCCCGTCTGAAGGTTCCCCTGCTCCAGTCATCGCATGTCCGGGCCCGTCTGAAGGTTCCCCTGCTGAAGTCATCACATGCCCAGGCCCGTCTGAAGGTTCCCCTGCTGAAGTCATCACATGTCCGGGCCCGTCTGAAGGTTCCCCTGCTGAAGTCATCACATGTCCAGGCCCGTCTGAAGGTTCCCCTGCTCAAGTCATCACATGTCCGGGCCCGTCTGAAGGTTCCCCTGCTCCAGTCATCACATGTCCAGGCCCGTCTGAAGGTTCCCCTGCTGAAGTCATCACATGTCCAGGCCCGTCTGAAGGTTCCCCTGCTCCAGTCATCACATGTCCAGGCCCGTCTGAAGGTTCCCCTGCTCCAGTCATCACATGTCCGGGCCCGTCTGAAGGTTCCCCTGCTCAAGTCATCACATGTCCAGGCCCGTCTGAAGGTTCCCCTGCTCCAGTCATCACATGTCCGGGCCCGTCTGAAGGTTCCCCTGCTCCAGTCATCACATGTCCGGGCCCGTCTGAAGGTTCCCCTGCTCAAGTCATCACATGTCCAGGCCCGTCTGAAGGTTCCCCTGCTCCAGTCATCACATGTCCAGGCCCGTCTGAAGGTTCCCCTGCTGAAGTCATCACATGTCCAGGCCCGTCTGAAGGTTCCCCTGCTGAAGTCATCACATGTCCAGGCCCGTCTGAAGGTTCCCCTGCTGAAGTCATCACATGTCCAGGCCCGTCTGAAGGTTCCCCTGCTGAAGTCATCACATGTCCGGGCCCGTCTGAAGGTTCCCCTGCTCCAGTCATCACATGTCCAGGCCCGTCTGAAGGTTCCCCTGCTCCATTCATCACATGTCCAGGCCTGTCTGAAGGTTCCCCTGCTCCAGTCATCACATGTCCAGGCCCGTCTGAAGGTTCCCCTGCTCCAGTCATCACATGTCCAGGCCCGTCTGAAGGTTCCCCTGCTCAAGTCATCACATGTCCAGGCCCGTCTGAAGGTTCCCCTGCTCCAGTCATCACATGTCCAGGCCCGTCTGAAGGTTCCCCTGCTCCAGTCATCACATGTCCAGGCCCGTCTGAAGGTTCCCCTGCTCCAGTCATCACATGTCCAGGCCCGTCTGAAGGTTCCCCTGCTCCAGTCATCACATGTCCAGGCCCGTCTGAAGGTTGCCAATGACCATCTGGATGATCCAGAGGAGGCATGGGAGAAAGTCATGTGGTCAGAGGAGACCAAAGGAGAACTTTTTGGTCTAAACTTCACTCGTCGTGTTTGGAGGAAAAAGAAGGATGAGTTGCATCCCAAGAACACCATCCCTACTGTGAAGCATGGGGGTGGTAACATCATGCTTTGGGGGGGGTTTTCTGTGAAGGGGACAGGACGACTGCACTGTATTAAGGAGAGGATGAATGGGGCCATTTATGGTGAGATCTTCAGCAACAACCTCCTTCCCTCAGTCAGAGCATTGAAGACGGGTCGTGGCCGGGTCTTCCAACATGACAACGACCCGAAGCACACAGCCAGGAGAACCAAGGAGTGGCTCCGTAAGAAGCATATCAAGGTTCTGGAGTGGCCTAGCCAGTCTCCACACCTAAATCCAATAGAACATCTTTGGAGGGAGCTGAAACTCCGTGTTGCTCAGCGACAGCCCCGAAACCTGACAGATCTAGAGGAGATCGGTGTGGAGGAGTCGGCCAACATCCCTGTTGCAGTGCAAACCTGGCCAAGGACTACAGGAAACGTCTGACCTCTGGAATTGCAGACAAAGACTTCTGTACCAAATATTAACACGGATCTTCTCAGGGGTTCAAATACTTCTGTTCTATCTATCGGATCCCGTGTGATGATCGATGAACAATCCCCGTCCACCCCCCCATCTGCGGATTGTTCCGGAATGTTGGAGGGTGTGTGGGGTTAATCCCATCCTCCGTCTTCGGTTTCAGTCCGCAGACTGCGGGAGGTCTGACAGGTGGAGGTGTGATCGGGTGTCATCGGAGTCATTGTGCGGCACGAGGAGGAATGTGGAGGTGGGGCAGAACAATTCCTCCATCACTGATCCCTCCAACCAAAGGTGACCACACACCTGGCAATCTGATTGTACAATCTCCTACCGACTCTCATCCAATGGGCTGAGCACAGACGGGACGGGCGGCTTAGATCTGTAATCACTGTCGTCTTAGTAAATCTAGAGGATTGTAACGTGTATTGCCGGGTTTATGGAGATCATATAGAGATCGTACGGGGGGGGGGGGTTGTGCATCTATATCTTGGATTGTCCATCCATCCATCCATCCATCCATCCATCTACCCTTCCATCCTTCCATCCATCCCTCCATCCATCCCTCCCTCCCTCCTTCCCTCCCTCCCTCCATCCATCCCTCCATCCATCCATCCATCCATCCATCCATCTACCCTTCCATCCTTCCATCCATCCCTCCATCCCATCCATCCATCCACCCATCCATCCTTCCATCCATCCCTCCCATCTATCCATCCGTCCATCCCTCCCATCCCTCCCATCCATCCATCCCTCCATCCATCCATCCCTCCATCCCATCCATCCATCCATCCATCCTTCCATCCCTCCCATCTATCCATCCATCCATCCCTCCCATCCATCCATCCATCCCTCCATCCCTCCCACCCTCCCATCCATCCCTTTATCCATCCCTCCCTCCCTCCCTCCCATCCATCTATCCATCCATCCCTCCATCCATCCATCCATCCCTCCCTCCATCCATCCTTCCATCCATCCCTCCATCCATCCATCCATCCCTCCCTCCCATCCATCTATCCATCCATCCCTCCCTCCCTCCCTCCATCCATCCATCCATCCATCCCTCCCTCCATCCATCCTTCCATCCATCCCTCCCTCCCATCCATCTATCCATCCATCCCTCCATCCCTCCCTCCATCCATCCCTCCCTCCCTCCATCCATCCTTCCATCCATCCCTCCATCAATCCATCCCTCCCTCCCATCCATCTATCCATCCATCCCTCCATCCCTCCCTCCCTCCATCCATCCATCCATCCCTCCCTCCATCCATCCTTCCATCCATCCCTCCCTCCCATCCATCTATCCATCCATCCCTCCATCCCTCCCTCCATCCATCCATCCCTCCCTCCATCCACCTATCATATGTATGGGATGTACAGGAGTTGTGACCTCATACACGGTTGGACGATGGGAATTGTTCTCAGCATTGTCTGGCGGATCCACAATAATCAATGTGATTGGTTCTGCTTCCCTGTAGAAGTTCCGAAGATCAGGATTGAGCGCAGATCTCACCGTCTGTGACGTCACCCAGATGTCGATAAACGGGCGCAGAGTTTGTGGACCAGAAATAAACGGAAATAAATTGTGACCAGGAAGGAAATCTCCAGAATGATCTGAGGAGCCCCAGTACAGGGCAGTCATGGGTGGGCCCTTCGTCCTCTGGGGGGCCCCGGATACAGGGCAGTCATGGGTGGGCCCTTCGTCCTCTGGGGGCTCCGGGTACAGGGCAGTCATGGGTGGGCCCTTCGTCCTCTGGGGGCTCCGGGTACAGGGCAGTCATGGGTGGGCCCTTCGTCCTCTGGGGGCCCCGGGTACAGGGCAGTCATGGGTGGGCCCTTTGTCCTCTGGGGGCTCCGGGTACAGGGCAGTCATGGGTGGGCCCTTCGTCCTCTGGGGGCCCTGGGTACAGCCGCCCATGCCCTTCCCCCTATAATAATTCATCCCGGATTGCACAGGCGTGTTTATGGCGAGGCGCGGCTCATTCTCGTGTTTATAGGGAAAGGTGAAGTTTTTATGACGGAGCCCAGAGGTCACATGATGGCCAATCCATGCACCCTGACCTGGTCCATATAACACGCTACACGTGCGGATGACATGTGCTGAGCACAACCGTCACTGAGCGACACCGGCACACGGGAGGCTGATGAGGACTGTAATTCTCCTTGTTTTAAGGGTGGCTCCGGCCAGAACCGGAACTTCAGTGTTTGCTGGATGTGGGAGGGATGAAGCGCCACGTGGGTATTCTGTGATCTCCACCCTCCTCGGGGGCGTTACCATAATCTCCACCCTCCTCGGGGGCGTTACCATAATCTCTACCCTCCTCGGGGGCGTTACCATAATCTCCACCCTCCTCGGGGGCGTTACCATAATCTCCACCCTCCTCGGGGGCGTTACCATAATCTCTACCCTCCTCGGGGGCGTTACCATAATCTCTACCCTCCTCGGGGGCGTTACCATAATCTCCACCCTCCTCGGGGGCGTTACCATAATTTCCACTACTGCAACCCCCTCCTCCTCATTGGCTTATCTTTACATAGGCCACCCCCCTCCAGTCCATCATAAATGCTGCCGCCAGACTCCTCCACCTTACCTACCATTCCATGTCCCCCACCCCTTTCCTCCAATCCCTCCACTGGCCTCCATTCGGTGTCCTCCACCCCTCTCTGCCAATCCCTCCACTGGCCTCCATTCCATGTCCCCCACCCCTTTCCTCCAATCCCTCCACTGGCCTCCACTCAGTGTCCTCCACCCCTCTCTGCCAATCCCTCCACTGGCCTCCATTCGGTGTCCTCCACCCCTCTCTGCCAATCCCTCCACTGGCCTCCATTCAGTGTCCTCCACCCCCCTCTGCCAATCCCTCCACTGGCCTCCATTCAGTGTCCTCCACCCCCCTCTGTCATTCCCTCCACTGGCCTCCATTCAGTGTCCTCCACCCCTCTCTGCCAATCCCTCCACTGGCCTCCACTCAGTGTCCTCCACCCCCCTCTGCCAATCCCTCCACTGACCTCCATTCAGTGTCCTCCACCCCCCTCTGCCAATCCCTCCACTGGCCTCCACTCAGTGTCCTACACCCCTCTCTGCCAATCCCTGCACTGAGCTTCTCCCTTCCTATGGAACTCCCTACCCCAATCTGTCCGGCTGTCTCCTAATCTATGCACCTTAGATGATCCCTGAAAACCTTTCTCTTTAAAGAAGTCTATCCTGCTTCTACCTAATGCACTGCGTTTTTACTTCCTCCATCAGCCCATCCCCCACAGCTATTACCTTTTGTATCCCTCAATCCTTCCTCTTAGATTGTAAGCTCCCAGGATCAGGGCCCTCGGATTCCTCCTGTACCAAATTGTATTGTGACTGTAATGTCTGCCTTCATGTTGTACAGCGCTGCGCACACTGTTGGCGCCATTAAATCCTGTATAATAATCTCTGCTTTCCTTGGGGGCATTACCATAATCTCCACCCTCCTCGGGGGCATTACCATAATCTCCACCCTCCACGGGGGCATTACCATAATCTCCACCCTCCTCGGGGGCATTACCATAATCTCCACCCTCCTCGGGGGCATTACCATAATCTCCACCCTCCTCGGGGGCATTACCATAATCTCCACCCTCCTCGGGGGCATTACCATAATCTCCACCCTCCACGGGGGCATTACCATAATCTCCACCCTCCACGGGGGCATTACCATAATCTCCACCCTCCTCGGGGGCATTACCATAATCTCCACCCTCCACGGGGGCATTACCATAATCTCCACCCTCCACGGGGGCATTACCATAATCTCCACCCTCCTCGGGGGCATTACCATAATCTCCACCCTCCTCGGGGGCATTACCATAATCTCCACCCTCCTCGGGGGCATTACCATAATCTCCACCCTCCTCGGGGGCATTACCATAATCTCCACCCTCCTCGGGGGCATTACCATAATCTCCACCCTCCTCGGGGGCATTACCATAATCTCCACTCTGGTGCATTTCCAAAACCTCTTCTCTCCTCGGGGCATTACTGCTATCTTTGCTTTCCTTGGAGGGATTCTTGTATTCTCTGCCCTCATTGGGGCCTACCTGTATTCTCTGCTCTCCTCTGGGGCGTTTCCATAACCTCTGCACTCCTTGGAGGCATTTCCAGAACCTCTGCACTCCTTGGAGGCATTTCCAGAACCTCTGCACTCCTTGGAGGCATTTCCAGAACCTCTGCTCTCCTCGGAGGCGTTTCCAGAACCTCTGCTCTCCTCGGGGGCGTTTCCATAACCTCTGCACTCCTTGGAGGCATTTCCAGAACCTCTGCTCTCCTCGGAGGCGTTCCCATAACCTCTGCTCTCCTCGGAGGCGTTCCCATACTCTTCAGACAATACTGACCTCCTGCCCTGGTTGCATTTTTGCCGGCTGGCGGTCTTGAAGGTCCGCAGAGAAGTGCCTGGCTGTCTCATATCATTGTCATATTCCACCAATCGTACAATAGAGTCCTCCATTGGCCCCCACAGACTGGAGTCGTCTTCTTGTGGGGGATGTCTCTGGAGGACTCTGCGCAGCGGGAAGTGTCTCTGGAGGACTCTGCGCAGCGGGAAGTGTCTCTGGAGGACTCTGCGCGGTGGGGGATGTCTCTGGAGGACTTTGCGCGGTGGGGGATGTCTCTGGAGGACTCTGCGCGGTGCGGGGGATGCCTCTGGAGGACTCTGCGCAGTGGGGGATGTCTCTGGAGGACTCTGCGCGGTGCGGGATGTCTCTGGAGGACTCTGCGCCGTGGGGGATGTCTCTGGAGGACTCTGCGCAGCGGGGGATGTCTCTGGAGGACTCTGCGCGGTGCGGGGGATGTCTCTGGAGGACTCTGCGCAGCGGGGGATGTCTCTGGAGGACTCTGCACAGCGGGGGGATGTCTCTGGAGGACTCTGCGCGGTGGGGGATGTCTCTGGAGGACTCTGCGCAGTACGGGATGTCTCTGGAGGACTCTGCGCGGTGGGGGATGTCTCTGGAGGACTCTGCGTGGTGGGGGATGTCTCTGGAGGACTCTGCGCGGTGGGGGGATGTCTCTGGAGGACTCTGCGCAGCGGGGGATGTCTCTGGAGGACTCTGCGCAGCGGGGGATGTCTCTGGAGGACTCTGCGCGGTGCGGGGGATGTCTCTGGAGGACTCTGCGCGGTGGGGGATGTCTCTGGAGGACTCTGCGCAGTGGGGGATGTCTCTGGAGGACTCTGCGCGGTGCGGGATGTCTCTGGAGGACTCTGCGCCGTGGGGGATGTCTCTGGAGGACTCTGCACAGCGGGGGATGTCTCTGGAGGACTCTGCACAGCAGGGGGATGTCTCTGGAGGACTCTGCACAGCGGGGGGATGTCTCTGGAGGACTCTGCACAGCGGGGGGATGTCTCTGGAGGACTCTGCGCAGCGGGGGGATGTCTCTGGAGGACTCTGCGCAGCGGGGGGATGTCTCTGGAGGACTCTGCGCAGCGGGGGGATGTCTCTGGAGGACTCTGCGCAGCGGGGGATGTCTCTGGAGGACTCTGCGCAGCGGGGGATGTCTCTGGAGGACTCTGCGCAGCGGGGGATGTCTCTGGAGGACTCTGCACAGCGGGGGGATGTCTCTGGAGGACTCTGCGCAGCGGGGGGATGTATCTGGAGGACTCTGCGCAGCGGGGGATGTCTCTGGAGGACTCTGCGCGGCGGGGGATGTCTCTGGAGAACTCTGCGCAGCGGGGGGATGTCTCTGGAGGACTCTGCGCGGCGGGGGATGTCTCTGGAGGACTCTGCGCAGCGGGGGGATGTCTCTGGAGGACTCTGCACAGCGGGGGGATGTCTCTGGAGGACTCTGCGCGGCGGGGGATGTCTCTTAAGGACTCTGCACAGCGGGGGATGTCTCTGGAGGACTCTGCGCGGTGGGGGATGTCTCTTGAGGACTCTGCACAGCGGGGGGATGTCTCTGGAGGACTCTGCGCAGCGGGGGGATGTCTCTGGAGGACTCTGCGCAGCGGGGGGATGTCTCTGGAGGACTCTGCGCAGCGGGGGATGTCTCTGGAGGACTCTGCGCGGTGGGGGATGTCTCTGGAGGACTCTGCGCAGCGGGGGATGTCTCTGGAGGACTCTGCGCAGCAGGGGATGTCTCTGGAAGTGGCGCTCCTGGCTCCGATGATGTCACCGCAGTGGCGTTGGTTTGGCACTCTTGGCCCTCATTGTTTCGGAGGTGAGGGCACCTCGGCGTTGTGTCGTCTGTTTGCTCAGGTTGAGGAAGGTAACAGGAGGAAACAATGGAGGAGTCTGGGGGGAGGGGGGAACCTATACATCCTCTGCTCTGCTAAGGGGGGACTCCGCTCAGGATGACTCTCCTCTCCAGGCCCATTGGTAGGTGGGTGGGGTCACCCCAAGAACGCAGGATAATAAAGCCATAACAGCTTCCAGCGAAGGCTTCTCACCCAGGGATCACCCACCGACCGAGCTCAGGAATCGGGGGGGCATCCTCAGGAGGGATTCCCCGGATCTCAGACCTCCCCGGAGGAAGGATCATCATTCTGGAGATATGAGGATGTCTGATCCCGGGATCCCCAGAATTCCTCCTCACTGATTGGATAGTCAGGAGACTCAGCACAGGCACCTATGAAGGGGGAGGGGATCACCATGGGGGGGCAAGGATCAATATGGGGGAAGGTATCATAATGGGGGGGTAGGGGATCACTATGGGGGGAGGGATCATTATGGGGGTTGGGGATCACTATGGGGGGAAGAGATCACTATGGGGAGAGGGGATCATGATGGGGGGAGGAGTTTGCTATAGGGGAAGGGATCACTGTGGGGGGGAGGGGATTGATATGGGGGAGAGATCACTGTGGGGGGGAAGAGATCACTCTGGGGGTAGGGGATCACTATAGGGGGTAAGGAGCACTGTGTGGGGAGGGGATTACTCTGGGGGGAAGAGATCACTATGGGGAGAGGGGATCATGATGGGGGGAGGAGTTTGCTATGGGGGAAGGGATCACTATGGGGGGAAGAGATCACTGGGGAAGGGATCACTGTGGGGGGAAGGGATTGATATGGGGGAAGGGATCACTGTGGGGGGAGGGGATTGATATGGGGGAAGGGATCACTGTGGGGGAGAAGTTTGCTATGGGGGAAGGGATCACTATGGGGGGAGGAGTTTGCTATGAGGGAAGGGATCACTGTGGAGAGAGGGGATTGATATGGGGGAAGGGATCACTGTGGGGGGAGGGGACTGATATGGGGGAAGGGATCACTGTGGGGGGAGGGGACTGATATGGGGGAAGGGATCACTGTGGGGGGAGGGGATCACTGTGGGGAGAGGGGATTGATATGGGGGAAGGGATCACTGTGGGGGGAGGGGATTGATATGGGGGAAGGGATCACTGTGGGGGGAGGAGTTTGCTATGGGGGGAGGAGTTTGCTATGAGGGAAGGGATCACTGTGGGGGGAGGGGATTGATATGGGGAAGGGATCACTGTGGGGGGAGGGGATTGATATGGGGGGAGGGATCACTGTGGGGGGAGGGGATTGATATGGGGGAAGGGATCACTGTGGGGAGAGGGGATTGATATGGGGGAGGGGATCACTGTGGGGGGAGGGGATTGATATGGGGGAGGGGATCACTGTGGGGGGAGGGGATTGATATGGGGGAGGGGATCACTGTGGGGGGAGGGGATTGATATGGGGGAGGGGATCACTGTGGGGGGAGGGGATTGATATGGGGGAGGGGATCACTGTGGGGGGAGGGGATTGATATGGGGGGAGGGATCACTGTGGGGGGAGGGGATTGATATGGGGGGAGGGATCACTGTGGGGGGAGGGGATTGATATGGGGGAGGGGATCACTGTGGGGAGAGGGGATTGATATGGGGGAAGGGATCACTGTGGGGGGAGGAGTTTGCTATGGGGGAAGGGATCACTGTGGGGGGAGGGGATTGATATGGGGAAGGGATCACTGTGGGGGGAGGGGATTGATATGGGGGAGGGGATCACTGTGGGGGGAGGGGATTGATATGGGGGAGGGGATCACTGTGGGGGGAGGGGATTGATATGGGGGAGGGGATCACTGTGGGGGGAGGGGATTGATATGGGGGAGGGGATCACTGTGGGGGGAGGGGATTGATATGGGAGAGAGATCAATAAATATCCATCTGTGGAGGTTTGGAGGTCCCTGCATGGTGGACTTGGAGACCCCTCGCTGGTATCACTGACGTGGCAGGGAGTCCACACTTGGTCGGGGCGCCCTCTTCTCCATTGTGGGAGGAGTCCTAGGAGGGCAGCTCCTGAGAGGAGCCAAGAGGAGCGTCTGTCCTACCCCTGAGCACCACACCTGACCGCAGGAGGTCGCATCTTGGGGGAGGGGATCACTGGGGGGGGGTTACTGGGGGATCACTGGGGGGGGGTTACTGGGGGATAGCTGGGGGAGGGGATCACTGGGGGGGGGTTACTGGGGGAGGGGATCACTGGGGGGGGGTTACAGGGGGATAGCTGGGGGAGGGGATCACTGGGGGGGGGGGTTGCTGGGGGATCACTGGGGGGGGGGGGGTTACTGGGGGATAGCTGGGGGAGGGGATCACTGTGGGGGGGGGGGTTACTGGGGGAGGGGATCACTGGGGGGGGGGTTACTGGGGGATAGCTGGGGGAGGAGATCACTGGGGGGGGTTACTGGGGGATAGCTAGGGGGGAGGAGATCATTGTGGGGAGATAATTATCATTAACAGGTAAGTCGTGGTTATATGGGGGGTAAGTGATCACTATGGGGGGAGGTGTAAGTGACATGTATGGAGGAAGGTTATAATTATAGAGAGGTAAGTGGCCATTGTGGGGGGGAAATCATCTTTATGGAGAAATTTTATGGAGAGGTAAGTGATCATCCAGGGGAGGGGGGTATTGTTATTATGGGGGGAGTGTCATTTTATTTAGGTAAGTGATCCATATAGAGAGGTGATTATAATTCTGGGGAGGTAAGTGATGATTGGGGGAGGGGGTTGTTATTAGGAGGGGGTAGGTGGTCATTCTGGGGAGGTAAGTGATGATTGGGGGAGGGGGATTGTTATTCTGGGGAGGTAAGTGATGATTGGGGGAGGGGATTGTTATTAGGAGGGGGTAGGTGGTCATTCTGGGGGGGTAGGTGATGATTGGGGGAGGGGATTGTTATTAGGAGGGGGTAGGTGGTCATTCTGGGGAGGTAAGTGATGATTGGGGGAGGGGGATTGTTATTCTGGGGAGGTAAGTGATGATTGGGGGAGGGGGATTGTTATTCTGGGGAGGTAAGTGATGATTGGGGGAGGGGGATTGTTATTCTGGGGAGGTAAGTGATGATTGGGGGAGGGGTGGTGCAGTGAAGGGTGGACAGGAAGGTGGGGGGAGGGGGGGCACATGGAAATGTTATTGCTCCGTCTCCGGGATCAGGCAGAGAATTGCACAGCCTGGGGCACTAATAGCCCGCTACGCGTCTCCTGCCATCCGACCAATCAGAGCACAGCAAGCATGGAGTCTGCAGAGGGAAGTGAACCTGTCACCTGGAAAGGGCATACAGGGCATGTGAGCACACTTCCCGCACTTTATACATTGTTACTGTCATATACACTTCCCGCACTTTATACATTGTTACTGTCATTATATACATTTCCCGCACTTTATACATTGTTACTGTCATTATATACGTTTCCCACACTTTATACATTGTTACTGTCATCATATACATTTCCCACACTTTATACATTGTTACTGTCATCATATACATTTCCCACACTTTATACATTGTTACTGTCATCATATACGTTTCCCACACTTTATACATTGTTACTGTCATTATATACGTTTCCCACACTTTATACATTGTTACTGTCATTATATACATTTCCCACACTTTATACATTGTTACTGTCATCATATACATTTCCCACACTTTATACATTGTTACTGTCATCATATACATTTCCCACACTTTATACATTGTTACTGTCATCATATACGTTTCCCACACTTTATACATTGTTACTGTCATTATATACGTTTCCCACACTTTATACTTTGTTACTGTCATTATATACGTTTCCCACACTTTATACATTGTTACTGTCATTATATACGTTTCCCACACTTTATACTTTGTTACTGTCATTATATACGTTTCCCACACTTTATACATTGTTACGGTCATTATATACATTTCCCACACTTTATACATTGTTACTGTCATTATATACGTTTCCCACACTTTATACATTGTTACTGTCATTATATACGTTTCCCACACTTTATACATTGTTACTGTCATTATATACATTTCCCACACTTTATACATTGTTACTGTCATTATATACGTTTCCCACACTTTATACATTGTTACTTTTATCTTTCTATCTGTGAACTTGTCAGTAGAATAATATTTGTTTATCGGGGGTGGGGGTGGGGGGGGTCTATGCTGGGACCTTTCCAGGGACAGACCTCTCAGACTCAGGAGTGGCCCTCACAGCAGAGTCAGCAGTCCGGGACCGTCCCCCTCCCTGGGATTTGGTTGTTAGTTGCCCCCCCCCCAGGTGAAATCTGCAGAAGGGGTTAATGGCTGGAAGTTTCTATAAATAAGTTGGTAAATTTGTTTAGTGACCTCAGAGGTCCTCTCCACAGAACGCCTATCAGGCAGCAGGCGGGGCGGAGGAGGGGGGGGGCGGCTGATCCACCTGCCTACAGGTGCCTGAGGGACTGAAGTTCTGGCAGACAGTCGGAGGAGCAGCAGACGGAGGAGCAGCCAAGATGTCCGTCACCACGACCCTCGCCTTCCTCACCCTCACGTTATGTAAGTGCCGCTTCTTCTGCCCCACACATTGGCCACTCCAATTGTTGGAGATTTGGGGGGGTCACAGGGGGTCGCACCAGGCGCAGAACCTGGGAATAGGTTTTGGGGTGTTCGTAGGAGATATCTGGGTCCCAAACTTCTCCTAGGCGTGGGGGGGGCCACAGGGGTTATTGAGGACCCTGTGACTTTAGGAAGGTCAGGTGACATCTCCTCCAGAGATCCAGAATTTCCAGAGATCTGACCTCGGCTGGAATTGTAGAGAACGTTCTTCAGCAAAGAGCACCTTCATTTATTGGGGAGCGACGGTCAAGGGGCCCCCAGCCTGGAGAGGAGGAACATTCGGGGACTGAAGTTCTCAAGACATTTCATTTTTCTCTGCCGAGTAGATGGGAGTTCCCAACGTTTCATTGGAGGGGTACAAAGGAATAAAAATCGTAGGAGGTGGAGGAGACCAACCATTCCGGAGGGGTACTGGGGTCCGATCTGGTGATGATTGGGGGAGGGGATTGTTATTTGGAGGTGGTAGGTGGCCGTTCTGGGGGGGGGGGGGTAAGTGATGATTGGGGAGGGGGATTGTTATTTAGAGGGTCATTTATTAGGGAGCGACAGTCAAGGGGCCCCCAGCCTGGAGAGAAGGAACATCGGGGACCAAAGTTCTCAAGACATTTCATTTTTCTCTGCCGAGTAGATGGGAGTTCCCAACGTTTCATTGGAGGGGTACAAAGGAATAAAAATCGTAGGATGGAGGAGACCAACCATTCCGGAGGGGTACTGGGGTCCGATCTGGTGATGATTGGGGGAGGGGATTGTTATTTGGAGGTGGTAGGTGGCCGTTCTGGGGGGGGGGGGGTAAGTGATGATTGGGGGAGGGGGATTGTTATTTAGAGGGTCATTTATTAGGGAGCGACAGTCAAGGGGCCCCCAGCCTGGAGAGAAGGAACATCGGGGACCAAAGTTCTCAAGACATTTCATTTTTCTCTGCCGAGTAGATGGGAGTTCCCAACGTTTCATTGGAGGGGTACAAAGGAATAAAAATCGTAGGATGGAGGAGACCAACCATTCCGGAGGGGTACTGGGGTCCGATCTGGTGATGATTGGGAGAGGATTGTTATTTGGAGGTGGTAGGTGGCCATTCTGGGGGGGGGGGGGTAAGTGATGATTGGGGGAGGGGGATTGTTATTTAGAGGGTCATTTATTAGGGAGCGACAGTCAAGGGGCCCCCAGCCTGGAGAGAAGGAACATCGGGGACCGAAGTTCTCAAGACATTTCATTTTTCTCTGCCGAGTAGATGGGAGTTCCCAACGTTTCATTGGAGGGGTACAAAGGAATAAAAATCGTAGGATGGAGGAGACCAACCATTCCGGAGGGGTACTGGGGTCCGATCTGGTGATGATTGGGGGAGGGGATTGTTATTTAGAGGGTAATTTATTAGGGAGCGACAGTCAAGGGGCCCCCAGCCTGGAGAGGAGGAACATTCGGGGACTGAAGTTCTCAAGACATTTCATTTTTCTCTGCCGAGTAGATGGGAGTTCCCAACGTTTCGTTGGCGGGGTACAAAGGAATAAAAATCGTAGGAGGTGGAGGAGACCAACCATTCCGGAGGGGTACTGGGGTCCAATCTGGTGATGATTGGGGGAGGGGATTGTTATTTAGAGGGTAATTTATTAGGGAGCGACAGTCAAGGGGCCACCAGCCTGGAGAGGAGGAACATCGGGGACCGAAGTTCTCAAGACATTTCATTTTTCTCTGCCGAGTAGATGGGAGTTCCCAACGTTTCGTTGGCGGGGTACAAAGGAATAAAAATGGTAGGATGGAGGAGACCAACCATTCCGGAGGGGTGCTGGGGTCCGATCTGGCTTTGGGGCCCCTGTTGAGTAGACCTCCTGCCGTAAATGTCATCTGGGAGAACTGGATACTCAAAGAGATGTTTGGGAGACGTAGAAGGTGCTGGGATAACAGCCCCGAAGTTCAGGGAGTTTTGGGGTCCCTACTGAGAATAGACGAGGCATCTACTTGCTGCGTTGGTATATGTGGGGGGGGGGATGGGTAATCCACGTTTTGGAAGTAGTAAGAAGCCCCTTTGTTGTAGAAGCAGAAGATCTGGTCCACCAAACTCTCCGGAGGGGTAGAATGTCCCGGGGTCTGATCTGGGATGGGAAATCAGGTGGAGAGGACAACATTTGTTCTTTGAGACGATCGGGAGACGAACAAGTCGTACGAAACGTCTTTGCTGTAGGGACAGAAAGCAGGACACCAACCATTGTGAAGGGGTCTGGCCTGAGGGTTTGGGGGTCCCTGATGAACACACCCCACGGTTAAATATTGTCAATGAGGGCATTTAGAGTTGAGAGAAAGTTGGTTTTTGAAAGTAATGTTCGGAAGACTTGGAAAGTAGCGTGACCGGATCTATGGGGGCCCCCGAAACTCAGGATGTGTATTGGGGTCCCTACCGAGCATACACAAGCCTTCAACCATTGTGGAGCTGAAGAGGGGCAATTGTTTAGAAGAATGGATGAGGAGACCTCTTGTAGAATTTAATGGGAGTCCTAATAATGTGGTAGATGTTGGTGGACCTAAGGGAGTGATTGGGGGGCTTCTTCAGCAGGGACTTCTGATAGGGATCAGTGTAAGCTGTAGATGTTGGTGGACCTAAGGGTGTGATTGGGGGGCTTCTTCAGCAGGGACTTCTGATAGGGATCAGTGTAAGCTGTAGATGTTGGTGGACCTAAGGGTGTGATTGGGGGGCTTCTTCGGAGGGCTGTGTAAAAGAGATCACGGTAAGCTGTAGATGTTGGTGAACCTAAGGGTGTGATTGGGGGGCTTCTTCAGTGGGGACGTCTGATAGAGATCACGGTAAGCTGTAGATGTTGGTGGACCTAAGGGAGTGATTGGGGGGCTTCTTCGGCAGGGACGTCTGATAGGGATCACGGTAAGCTGTAGATGTTGGAGGACCTATGGGTGTGATTGGGGGGCTTCTTCGGAGGGCTGTGTAAAAGAGATCACGGTAAGCTGTAGATGTTGGTGGACCTAAGGGTGTGATTGGGGGGCTTCTTCAGTGGGGACGTCTGATAGGGATCACGGTAAGCTGTAGATTTTGGAGGACCTAAGGGTGTGATTGGGGGGCTTCTTCGGCAGGGACGTCTGATAGGGATCACGGTAAGCTGTAGATGTTGGAGGACCTATGGGTGTGATTGGGGGGCTTCTTCGGATGGCCATCTAAAAGAGATCAAGGTAAGCTGTAGATGCTGGTAAAGAACGGCCAGTTCCATCACCCATGGACCTCCACTGAAGGGGTCGATGAAAGAAGCCATGGAAACGTTTGAGGCTCACTGTGGTGATTTCCAGCCACCATGGAATAATAGTTTTACGTTCCGGTGGAACAATCCTTCGGCTGCCCCGGGGGTTGCGGCATAAGTCGACTCAAAGATAGCATTTTACGGGGCGCGGCCACCGTGAAGGGGTAAACCTTTTATCGCTCTTCATACCTCAACGGATCTTTTGACATTTTATTCTACCAAGAACTAAAAGGTTCCCTCAAGACAACTACGAATGTCAAAGAAAATACAAAATTTCAATCTTTTTATCTTTTTTTTTGAGTTGAGGATAAAAAGTTCAATTACAGCTTTGTGAGAATGAGAGATTCCTATCTGGAACCTTCCGTGGTTAAATCTTCTGCGGGGGATTATCTGGTTGGGAGGAGAACGTTCTTTAGTCATTAAATCTGTAATCTCCTCTCTCCATCAGTGCAGGTGGAAGCTTTTTGATGTTAGAACGTTTCTTTTAACGAGATTTCCTGTTGGAAGGTGATATGTTGTTCCGTGAAGGAAGTTGATGAGATGAATTGTCCTTTTATTCGGAAAAAGCCCCATGGTGTCAACGCTTCCGTAATGTTTCATTCTTCTTAGCAGGTGTTCTAACGTATAATTTTCTGGTCAGTTTGTTCTATGACAACATTCTCTGTAGAAAGATCTGAAATCTCATCTTCTGGTTAGATTGTTCTGTAGCAATGTTCTCCATAAAAGATTCTGGAATCTCCTCCTCTGGTTAGATCCTTCTATGGTGATATTCTCCATAGAAAGTTCTGTAACGTCCTCCTCTGGTTAGATCCTTCTAGGATCATATTCTCCATAGAAAGTTCTGTAACGTCCTCCTCTGGTTAGATCGTTCTATGATCATATTCTCCATAGAAAGTTCTGTAACGTCCTCCTCTGGTTAGATCGTTCTATGATCATATTCTCCATGGAAAGTTCTGTAACATCCTCCTCTGGTTAGATTGTTCTGTGATGATATTCTCCATAGAAAGTTCTGTAACGTCCTCCTCTGGTTAGATCCTTCTATGATCATATTCTCCATGGAAAGTTCTGTAACGTCCTCCTCTGATTAGATCGTTCTATGATGATATTCTCCATAGAAAGTTCTGTAACGTCCTCCTCTGGTTAGATTGTTCTGTGATGATATTCTCCATAGAAAGTTCTGTAACGTCCTCCACTGATTAGATCGTTCTATGGTGATATTCTCCATAGAAAGTTCTGTAACGTCCTCCTCTGGTTAGATCCTTCTATGATGATATTATCCATGGAAAGTTCTGTAACGTCCTCCTCTGATTAGATCGTTCTATGATGATATTATCCATGGAAAGTTCTGTAACGTCCTCCTCTGATTAGATCGTTCTGTGATGATATTCTCCATAGAAAGTTCTGTAACGTCCTCCTCTGGTTAGATCCTTCTAGGATCATATTCTCCATAGAAAGTTCTGTAACGTCCTCCTCTGGTTAGATCGTTCTATGGTGATATTATCCATGGAAAGTTCTGTAACGTCCTCCTCTGGTTAGATCCTTCTATGATCATATTCTCCATGGAAAGTTCTGTAACGTCCTCCTCTGGTTAGATCCTTCTATGATCATATTCTCCATAGAAAGTTCTGTAACGTCCTCCTCTGGTTAGATTGTTCTGTGATGATATTCTCCATAGAAAGTTCTGTAACGTCCTCCTCTGATTAGATCGTTCTGTGATGATATTATCCATGGAAAGTTCTGTAACGTCCTCCTCTGGTTAGATCCTTCTATGATGATATTATCCATGGAAAGTTCTGTAACGTCCTCCTCTGATTAGATCGTTCTGTGATGATATTCTCCATAGAAAGTTCTGTAACGTCCTCCTCTGATTAGATCGTTCTGTGATGATATTCTCCATAGAAAGTTCTGTAACGTCCTCCTCTGATTAGATCGTTCTGTGATGATATTCTCCATAGAAAGTTCTGTAACGTCCTCCTCTGATTAGATCGTTCTGTGATGATATTCTCCATAGAAAGTTCTGTAACGTCCTCCTCTGGTTAGATTGTTCTATGGTGATATTCTCCATGGAAAGTTCTGTAACGTCCTCCTCTGGTTAGATCCTTCTATGATGATATTCTCCATAGAAAGTTCTGTAACGTCCTCCTCTGGTTAGATCCTTCTATGATGATATTATCCATGGAAAGTTCTGTAACGTCCTCCTCTGATTAGATCTTTCTGTGATGATATTCTCCATAGAAAGTTCTGTAACGTCCTCCTCTGATTAGATTGTTCTATGATGATATTATCCATGGAAAGTTCTGTAACGTCCTCCTCTGATTAGATCCTTCTGTGATGATATTCTCCATGGAAAGTTCTGTAACGTCCTCCTCTGATTAGATCGTTCTGTGATGATATTCTCCATAGAAAGTTCTGTAACGTCCTCCTCTGATTAGATTGTTCTATGATGATATTCTCCATAGAAAGTTCTGTAACGTCCTCCTCTGGTTAGATCCTTCTATGATGATATTCTCCATAGAAAGTTCTGTAACGTCCTCCTCTGGTTAGATCCTTCTATGATGATATTATCCATGGAAAGTTCTGTAACGTCCTCCTCTGGTTAGATCCTTCTATGATGATATTATCCATGGAAAGTTCTGTAACGTCCTCCTCTGATTAGATCTTTCTGTGATGATATTCTCCATAGAAAGTTCTGTAACGTCCTCCTCTGATTAGATCGTTCTGTGATGATATTCTCCATAGAAAGTTCTGTAACGTCCTCCTCTGGTTAGATTGTTCTGTGATGATATTCTCCATAGAAAGTTCTGTAACGTCCTCCTCTGATTAGATCGTTCTATGATGATATTATCCATGGAAAGTTCTGTAACGTCCTCCTCTGGTTAGATCGTTCTGTGATGATATTCTCCATGGAAAGTTCTGTAACGTCCTCCTCTGATTAGATCCTTCTGTGATGATATTCTCCATAGAACGTTCTGTAATTTTGTTCTATGGTTAGATTGATAATGATTTTCTCCATAGAAAGTCCCGTAATGTCACCTTCTGGATAGATTGTTCTATCATGTTCTCTGTAGAAGGATCTGTAATGTAGTCTTCTGGGTAGATTGTTTTACACAATATTCTCCATAGAAAGTTGTGTTATGTCTTTCTCGGGTTATATTGTTCTATGATGATGTTCTCCATAGAAGCTTCCATAATTTGTTCTTACTAGTTTGTTCTACGATGATGTCTATGTGGAAGATTTGATAATGTCCTCCTCTGACTAGATTGTTTTATGATTATGTTCTCCATAGAATGTTTTGTAGTGTCATCTTCTGGCTAGAATGTTCTCTGTAGAAGGTCCATAATGTTGTATTCTGACTAGTTTGTTCTACAAAAAAGTTCTCCTTAGGAAGTTCTGCAATGTCATCTTCTAGCTAGATTGTTCTATGATGATGTTCTCTATAGAAGGTTCTATAGTGTCATCTTCTGGCTAGATTGTTCTATCACGATGTTCTCCTTAAGAAGTTCAGTAATGTTGTCTTCCAGCTAGATTGTTCTATGATGATGTTCTCCACATAGAAGGTTCTGCAGAGTCACCCTCTAATTAGATTTTTCTATGAGGATGTCTCTGTAAAAGTTCTTGCAACATTGTCTTCTGGCTAGATTGAGTTGACGATATCTCTGTAGAAAGTTCTGTAATGTTGTTTTTTGGTCAGATTGTTCTATCATGATGTTCTCTTTAAAAAGTTCAGTAATGTTATCTTCCAGCTCGATTGTTCTATGATGATGTTCTCTATGGAAGGTTCTGCAATATCATCCTCTAGTTAGATTTTTCTATGAGGATGTCTCTATAGAAGTTCCTGTAACGTTGTCTTCTGGCTAGATTGACGTGACGATATCTCTGTAGAAATTCCCGTAATGTTGACTTCCAGCTAGATTGTTCTATGATAATGTTCTCCATAGAAGGTTCTGCAGAGTCATCCTCTAGTTAGATTTTTCTATGAGGATGTCTCTGTAGAAGTTCCTGTAACGTTGTCTGCAGGCTAGATTGATGTGACGATATCTCTGTAGAAAGTTCTGTATTGTTGTTTTCCAGCTTGATTGTTCTATGATGATGTTCTCTATAGAAGGTTCTGCAGAGTCACCCTCTAGTTAGATTTTTCTATGAGGATGTCTCTGTAGAAGTTCTTGTATCGCTGTCTTCTGGCTAGATTGATGTGACGATATCTCTGTAGAAAGTTCTGTATTGTTGTCTTCCACTTAGATCTATGATGATCTCCATAGAAGGTTCTGCAGAGTTGTCCTCTAGTTAGATTTTTCAATGAGGATGTCTCTGTAGAAGTTCCTGTAACGTTGTCTTCAGGCTAGATTGATGTGACGATATCTCTGTAGAAAGTTCTGTATTGTTGTTTTCCAGCTTGATTGTTCTATGATGATGTTCTCTATAGAAGGTTCTGCAGATTGTTCTATGATGATGTTCTCTATAGAAGGTTCTGCAGAGTCACCCTCTAGTTAGATTTTTCTATGAGGATGTCTCTGTAGAAGTTCTTGTATCGCTGTCTTCTGGCTAGATTGACGTGACGATATCTCTGTAGAAAGTTCTGTATTGTTGTCTTCCACTTAGATCTATGATGATCTCCATAGAAGGTTCTGCAGAGTTGTCCTCTAGTTAGATTTTTCTATGAGGATGTCTCTGTAGAAGTTCCTGTAACGTTGTCTTCAGGCTAGATTGATGTGACGATATCTCTGTAGAAAGTTCTGTATTGTTGTTTTCCAGCTTGATTGTTCTATGATGATGTTCTCTATACAAGGTTCTGCAGATTGTTCTATGATGATGTTCTCTAAGAAGGTTCTGCAGAGTCACCCTCTAGTTATATTTTTCTATGAGGATGTCTCTGTAGAAGTTCCTGTAACGTTGTCTTCTGGCTAGATTGACGTGACGATATCTCTGTAGAAAGTTCTGTATTGTTGCCTTCCAGCTTGATTGTTCTATGATGATGTTCTCTATAGAAGGTTCTGCAGATTGTTCTATGATGATGTTCTCCATAGAAGATTCTGCAGAGTCACCCTCTAGTTAGATTTTTCTATGAGGATGTCTCTGTAGAAGTTCCTGTAACGTTGTCTTCTGGCTAGATTGTTCTATGATGATGTTCTCTATAGAAGGTTCTGCAGAGTCACCCTCTAGTTAGATTTTTCTATGAGGATGTCTCTGTAGAAATTCCCGTAATGTTGACTTCCAGCTAGATTGTTCTATGATGATGTTCTCTATAGAAGGTTCTGCAGATTGTTCTATGATGATGTTCTCCATAGAAGGTTCTGCAGAGTCACCCTCTAGTTAGATTTTTCTATGAGGATGTCTCTGTAGAAGTTCCTGTAACGTTGTCTTCTGGCTAGATTGTTCTATGATGATGTTCTCTATAGAAGGTTCTGCAGAGTCATCCTCTAGTTAGATTTTTCTATGAGGATGTCTCTGTAGAAGTTCCTGTAATGTTGTCTTCCAGCTTGATTGTTCTATGATGATGTTTTCTATAGAAGGTTCTGCAGATTGTTCTATGATGATGTTCTCCATAGAAGGTTCTGCAGAGTCGTCCTCTAGTTAGATTTTTCTATGAGGATGTCTCTGTAGAAGTTCCTGTAACGTTGTCTTCTGGCTAGATTGACGTGACGATATCTCTGTAGAAATTCCCGTAATGTTGACTTCCAGCTAGATTGTTCTATGATGATGTTCTCTATAGAAGGTTCTGCAGATTGTTCTATGATGATGTTCTCCATAGAAGGTTCTGCAGAGTCGTCCTCTAGTTAGATTTTTCTATGAGGATGTCTCTGTAGAAGTTCCTGTAACGTTGTCTTCTGGCTAGATTGACGTGACGATATCTCTGTAGAACGTTCTGTAATGTTGTTTTTTGGTCAGATTGTTCTACGACCGTGTTCTTCTAGAATGTCATTTTCTGGTTGGAATATTCTATGACATTTCTGGCTGGGATGTGTCTGATGTCCTTTCTCTGATGTCACCTCCTGCTCAGAACGTTCTGTACACCCCGGAATCAGATCCTTCTCATTGTTTTTGTAGTTGATGATCAGATTTGCCTGTCAGGTGACTTCCCGCCCCGTCCCCGGCTCTTCTGTTTCTATGTTATTATTATGTCCTCCGGAATCCAAAGAGGAACAATCTATAGAATTCTCCGTAAACCTTTGTCCCGGAGGTGGAACCGTCCATAGATCTATAACAATCAGGCAGTGCCAAGGCCCAACTCTGGCCAAAAGCTTGTCTTCAGTTTTGGATGGGGGGTGGTGGGGGATGGGCAGACTGACAATTCATGGGGCCCCGGGCAATAGGGGATCATGGGGCCCCTGTGTCCTTGCCCAAACTCAAAAAAGCCTATGAAAAAGGTACCAGGGGCATCTCATGGGGCCCCCTACTGACCCCAGGCCCTCGGGCAGTGCCCGAGTTTCCAAATGGTCAGTCCGCCCCTGGGGATGGGTGAAGAACTTATATCACAGATAGAATAAATGGATAAATTCTTGTATGTGTGTGGGGGCGTGGCCTCCCTATGTGGTAGAGGAGCCTCATACATCCGGTGTGTCCTTCATAGAGTATCTGCGCCACGTGACCGCCCTTTCTACTGTTTTACTGCCAAATGTCCCCCATTACGGAGGTCTGAGGTGGAAGAATGAGACAAAAAATGAAACCAGGTCGGAAGAATTCGGCCTGAAGGACGGTCCTTGTCCCGTCTCCCAGCAGTGGAAATGATGGCGGAAATTCCCAGAGGAAAAATGGTGGAAAACTTTGTGAACAGGAACATTATTGTCCCCTATGAGGAAATGATTGTCCCGATGAGTGGAATAATCTGACATCATATTTCATGTGGAAGTGGAGAAACCACCACCCTCCACTTTATTAATATGGGACCATTGGTGGAGAGACCATTGGTGGAGAGACCATTGGTGGAGAGACCATTGGTGGAGAGATCATTGGTGGAGAGACCATTGGTGGAGAGATCATTGGTGGAGAGATCATTGGTGGAGAGATCATTGGTGGAGAGACCATTGGTGGAGAGATCATTGGTGGAGAGACCATTGGTGGAGAGACCATTGGTGGAGAGATCATTGGTGGAGAGACCATTGGTGGAGAGACCATTGGTGGAGAGACCATTGGTGGAGAGACCATTGGTGGAGAGATCATTGGTGGAGAGACCATTGGTGGAGAGATCATTGGTGGAGAGATCATTGGTGGAGAGATCATTGGTGGAGAGATTATTGGTGGACAGACCATTGGTGAAGAGATTATTGGTAGGGAGACCATTGGTGGGGAGACCATTGGAGGAGAGATCACTGGTGGATAGATCATTGGTGGAGAGATTTTTGCTTTGGAAATCATTGGTGGAAATTATTGGTGATGACATCATTGGTGGAGAAATCATTAGTCGAGAGATCAATGGTGGAGAGATTATTGGTGGACAGACCATTGGTGGACAGATCATTGGTGGACGGGTCATTGGTGGACAGGTCATTGGTGGACAGGTCATTGGTGGACAGGTCATTGGTGGAGAGATCATTGGTGGAGCGATTACTGGTGGGGAGATTATTAGTGGAGAGATCGACGGTGAAGAGATTATTGGTGGGGAGATGATTGGTGGACAGATGATTGGTGGAGAGATGATTGGTGGAGAGATGATTGGTGGACAGATCATTGGTGGACAGATGATTGGTGGAGAGATGATTGGTGGACAGATTATTGGTCAATGAAGGGTTAGTTGAATGATATTTTGGGAACTGTTCATCTACTGGGGATCATCGGGACGTCCAAACTGTAGAATATTTGGAAGGGGAATTGTTGGAGTTGGGATTGGAACTGATGGACTGTGCACTCATCATCCACTACAGAGCCGCAGAATCATTTGGAAGTCTCTGCTCTCTCCTCCCCAGACTCTGCCGTCTCTGCTCACTCCTCCCTGGACTCTGCCGTCTCTGCTCACTCCTCCCTGGACTCTGCCGTCTCTGCGCTCTCCTCCCCCGGACTCTGCCGTCTCTGCTCTCTCCCCCCTGGACTCTGCCGGCTCTGCTCTGTCCTCCCCCGGACTCTGCCGTCTCTGCTCTCTCCCCCCTGGACTCTGCTCTCTCCCCCCCGGACTCTGCCGTCTCTGCTCTCTCCTCCCCCGGACTCTGCCGTCTCTGCTCTCTCCTCCCCGGACTCTGCCGTCTCTGCTCTCCTCCCCAGACTCTGCCGTCTCTGCCCTCTCGTCCCCGGACTCTGCCGTCTCTGCTCTCTCCTCCCCGGACTCTGCAGTCTCTGCTCTCTCCTCCCCGGACTCTGCCGTCTCTGCTCTCTCCTCCTCGGACTCTGCCGTCTCTGCTCTCTCCTCCCCGGACTCTGCCGTCTCTGCGCTCTCCCCCCTGGACTCTGCCGTCTCTGCTCTCTCCTCCCCGGACTCTGCCGTCTCTGCTCTCTCCCCCCCGGACTCTGCCGTCTCTGCGCTCTCCTCCCCCGGACTCTGCCGTCTCTGCGCTCTCCTCCCCCGGACTCTGCCGTCTCTGCTCTCTCCTCCCCCGGACTCTGCCGTCTCTGCTCTCTCCTCCCCCGGACTCTGCCGTCTCTGCTCTCTCCTCCCCCGGACTCTGCCGTCTCTGCTCTCTCTCCCCCGGACTCTGCCGTCTCTGCTCTCTCCCCCCCGGACTCTGCCGTCTCTGCTCTCTCCCCCCCGGACTCTGCCGTCTCTGCTCTCTCCTCCCCGGACTCTGCCGTCTCCGCTCTCTCCTCCCCCGGACTCTGCCGTCTCCGCTCTCTCCTCCCCCGGACTCTGCCGTCTCCGCTCTCTCCTCCCCCGGACTCTGCCGTCTCCGCTCTCTCCTCCCCCGGACTCTGCCGTCTCTGCTCTCTCCTCCCCCGGACTCTGCCGTCTCTGCTCTCTCCTCCCTGGACTCTGCCGTCTCTGCTCTCTCCTCCCCGGACTCTGCCGTCTCTGCTCTCTCCCCCCTGGACTCTGCCGTCTCTGCTCTCTCCCCCCCGGACTCTGCCGTCTCTGCTCTCTCCCCCCTGGACTCTGCCGTCTCTGCTCTCTCCCCCCCGGACTCTGCCGTCTCTGCTCTCTCCCCCCCGGACTCTGCCGTCTCTGCTCTCTCCCCCCCGGACTCTGCCGTCTCTGCTCTCTCCTCCCCGGACTCTGCCGTCTCTGCTCTCTCCTCCCCCGGACTCTGCCGTCTCTGCTCTCTCCTCCCCCGGACTCAGCCGTCTCTGCTCTCTCCTCCCCCGGACTCTGCCGTCTCTGCTCTCTCCTCCCTGGACTCTGCCGTCTCTGCTCTCTCCCCCCTGGACTCTGCCGTCTCTGCTCTCTCCCCCCCGGACTCTGCCGTCTCTGCTCTCTCCCCCCCGGACTCTGCCGTCTCTGCTCTCTCCCCCCTGGACTCTCCCGTCTCTGCTCTCTCCCCCCTGGACTCTGCCGTCTCTGCTCTCTCCCCCCTGGACTCTGCCGTCTCTGCTTTCTCCTCCCTGGACTCTGCTGTCTCTGCTCTCTCCCCCCTGGACTCTGCCGTCTCTGCTCTCTCCCCCCTGGACTCTGCCGTCTCTGCTCTCTCCTCCCCGGACTCTGCAGTCTCTACTCTCTTCTCCCCCGGACTCTGCCGTCTCTGCTCTCTCCCCCCTGGACTCTGCCGTCTCTGCTCTCTCCTCCCCGGACTCTGCCATCTCTGCTCTCTCCTCCCTGGACTCTGCCGTCTCTGCTCTCTCCTCCCCGGACTCTGCCATCTCTGCTCTCTACCCCCCGGATCTGCGTCTCTGCTCTCTCCTCCCCGGACTCTGCCGTCTCTGCTCTCTCCCCCCTGGACTCTGCCGTCTCTGCTCTCTCCCCCCTGGACTCTGCTGTCTCTGCTTTCTCCTCCCTGGACTCTGCCGTCTCTGCTCTCTCCTCCCCGGACTCTGCCGTCTCTGCTCTCTCCTCCCCGGACTCTGCCGTCTCTGCTCTCTCCTCCCCGGACTCTGCCGTCTCTGCGCTCTCCTCCTCCCTCCACGTGTCCCGTGTTCTGCTCTGTAACTCCTCTGCATGCCAACCTGTGTGTTTTGGCATCAGACTCTGCGCCCCGAGGAAGAGTCACCTCCACCCAACTACAGACCACGGGGGTGAGAGGAGTTCACAGAGGGGGAGGGGGCATTCCTCCAATAGTAATAATACGAAACAATGGAGAGGAGAGAGCCACGGAGAGGACAGAGCAACGGGGAGGAAAGATCCACGGAGAGGACAGAGCCTCGGAGAGGACAGAGCCTCGGAGAGGACAGAGCCACGGAGAGGACAGAGCATTGGAGAGGACAGAGCATTGGAAAGGACAGAGCCACGGAGAGGACAGAGCCACGGAGAGGACAGAGCCACGGAGAGGACAGAGCCACGGAGAGGACAGAGACACGGAGACCTACACATTCCATTCCTATTATACATTGATATAGCGCTGACACATACCGTGGCGCAGTACGGCTCACACTGCACTATTAGTGGTACGTTTTCCATGTGGTGGGATTAGTTCTGTTATAATTTCTGATTTTCTCTTTTAGTGGTCGGGGCAGAGATCAGCGTTGGCACCACTAATACTACTACCACGGCACCAAATGCCACGGACACAACCGCAGCAAGTACCGCAAATAGTACTACAGCTGCACCACATGCCACGGACATAACCGCAGCAAGTAACGCAAGTACTGCAAACAGTACTACCGCTGCACCACATGCCACGGACACAACCGCAGCAAGTACCGCAAATAGTACTACCGCTGCACCGCATGTCACGGACACAACCGCAGCAAGTAACGCAAGTACTGCAAATAGTACTACCGTGGCACCACATGCCACGGACACAACCGCAGCAAGTAACGCAAGTACTGCAAATAGTACTACCGCTGCACCACATGCCACGGACACAACCGCAGCAAGTACCGCAAGTACCGCAAATGGTACTACAGCTGCACCACATGCCACGGACACAACCGCAGCAAGTAACGCAAGTAACGCAAATAGTACTACCGCTGCACCACATGCCACGGACACAACCGCAGCAAGTAATGCAAGTACCGCAAATAGTACTACCGCTGCACCACATGCCACGGACACAACCGCAGCAAGTAACGCAAGTACTGCAAATAGTACTACCGCTGCACCACATGCCACGGACACAACCGCAGCAAGTAACGCAAGTAACGCAAATAGTACTACCGCTGCACCACATGCCACGGACACAACCGCAGCAAGTAACGCAAGTACCGCAAATGGTACTACAGCTGCACCACATGCCACGGACACAACCGCAGCAAGTACCGCAAGTACCGCAAATGGTACTACAGCTGCACCACATGCCACGGACACAACCGCAGCAAGTACCGCAAATAGTACCATTGCTGCACCACATGCCACGGACACAACCGCAGCAAGTACCGCAAGTACAGCAAATAGTACCACTGCTGCACCACATGCCACGGACACAACCGCAGCAAGTAACGCAAGTACCGCAAATGGTACTACAGCTGCACCACATGCCACGGACACAACCGCAGCAAGTAACGCAAGTACCGCAAATGGTACTACAGCTGCACCACATGCCACGGACACAACTGCAGCAAGTAACGCAAGTACCGCAAATGGTACTACAGCTGCACCACATGCCACGGGCACAACCGCAGCAAGTAATGGAAACTCTACCAATAATACTTCAAATACTCAAAGCACTGCAAGTACCGTGACATCCACAGCAACTTCAAATGTCACAGGATCAACCACAGCTCAAAACACAAGCGTGGCCACAGCACCCAGCACCACTGTGGTACAGACCACAAGTCAGCTCATCACTACTATCTACATGAGGCTGCACATCACCAACGTGGAGTATTCCACCGTCCTCAATGATCCCACCTCCACCCTCTTCCTGGACCTGCAGACCAGGATCCAACAGCTGGTGAGGGATTTGTCTGGCCACGAATGTATATTGTCCTCCCACCATCCTCTGGGCATCATCTAATCTTTTGTTTGCATTCTTTACAGTTTAACAATGTGTATAACTGCTCCGCCTGCTCGACCCGTGGCACCTACCTCGGTGTATTAATTCTGACATTCAGGTTAGTAATGAATTTACACAACTTTTGTACAGACAGACGAGTGGCAAAGGAGGATTAGAGGATAGGCCACGTAGGCAGAGGTCCAGGGTGACGAGGTTTCCAGGGGAGGTAGTCTGCTATCTTATCAGGTATCCCCCTTATCTATACAAAGACTAAACAATGGAGATCGAACTTCCATACAGTGTAGATACTCCGTGGATGTACTGCGTGTACAGTGTATATACTCCGTGGATGTACTGCGTGTACAATGTATATACTCCGTGGATGTACTGCGTGTACAATGTATATACTCCGTGGATGTACTGCGTGTACAATGTATATACTCCGTGGATGTACTGCGTGTACAATGTATATACTCCGTGGATGTACTGTTTGTACAATGTATATACTCCGTGGATGTACTGCGTGTACAATGTGTATACTCCGTGGATGTACTGCGTGTACAATGTGTATACTCCATGGATGTACTGCGTGTACAATGTATATACTCCATGGATGTACTGCGTGTACAATGTATATACTCCGTGGATGTACTGTGTGTACAATGTATATACTCCGTGGATGTACTGTTTGTACAATGTATATACTCCGTGGATGTACTGCGTGTACAATGTATATACTACGTGGATGTACTGCGTGTACAATGTATATACTCCGTGGATGTACTGCGTGTACAATGTGTATACTCCGTGGATGTACTGCGTGTACAATGTATATATCCGTGGATGTACTGCGTGTACAATGTATATACTACGTGGATGTACTGCGTGTACAATGTGTATACTCCGTGGATGTACTGCGTGTACAATGTATATATCCGTGGATGTACTGCGTGTACAATGTATATACTCCATGGATGTACTGCGTGTACAATGTATATACTACGTGGATGTACTGCGTGTACAATGTATATACTCCGTGGATGTACTGCGTGTACAATGTGTATACTCCGTGGATGTACTGCGTGTACAATGTATATATCCGTGGATGTACTGCGTGTACAATGTATATACTCCATGGATGTACTGCGTGTACAATGTATATACTACGTGGATGTACTGCGTGTACAATGTATATACTCCGTGGATGTACTGCGTGTACAATGTGTATACTCTGTGGATGTACTGCGTGTACAATGTATATATCCGTGGATGTACTGCGTGTACAATGTATATATCCGTGGATGTACTGTGTACAATGTATATACTCCATGCATGTACTGCGTGTGCAATGTATATACTCCGTGTACAATGTATATTCTCCGTGGATGTACTGCGTGTACAGTGTATATACTCCGTGGATGTACTGCGTGTACAATGTATATACTCCGTGGATGTATTGCGTGTACAATGTATATTCGCCGTGGATGTACTGTGTGTACAATGTATATACTCCGTGGAAACTGTAGATTCTGTAGATTCTCTGTAGATTCTGTAGATTCTCTGTAGATTCTGTAGATTCTGTAGATTCTCTGTTGTTTCTCTGTAGATTCTCTGTAGATTCTCTGTAGATTCTGTAGATTCTGTAGATTCTCTGTAGATTCTGTAGATTCTGTAGATTCTGTAGATTCTCTGTAGATTCTGTAGATTCTGTAGATTCTCTGTAGATTCTGTAGATTCTGTAGATTCTCTGTAGATTCTCTGTAGATTCTGTAGATTCTCTGTAGATTCTCTGTAGATTCTGTAGATTCTGTAGATTCTCTGTAGATTCTGTAGATTCTCTGTAGATTCTCTGTAGATTCTCTGTAGATTCTGTAGATTCTGTAGATTCTCTGTAGATTCTCTGTAGATTCTCTGTAGATTCTGTAGATTCTGTAGATTCTCTGTAGATTCTGTAGATTCTCTGTAGATTCTCTGTAAATTCTGTAGATTCTGTAGATTCTCTGTAGATTCTGTAGATTCTGTAGATTCTCTGTAGATTCTGTAGATTCTCTGTAGATTCTCTAGATCCTCTGTAGATTCTGTAGATTCTGTAGATTCTCTGTAGATTCTGTAGATTCTGTAGATTCTCTGTAGATTCTGTAGATTCTCTGTAGATTCTGTAGATTCTCTGTAGATTCTGTAGATTCTGTAGATTCTCTGTAGATTCTGTAGATTCTCTGTAGATTCTCTGTAGATTCTTTAGATTCTCTGTAGATTCTCTGTAGGTTCTGTAGATTCTCTGTAGATTCTGTAGATTCTCTGTAGATTCCGTAGATTCTCTGTAGATTCTCTGTAGATTCTGTAGATTCTCTGTAGATTCTCTAGATTCTCTGTAGATTCTCTAGATTCTCTGTAGATTCTCTAGATTCTCTGTAGATTCTGTAGATTCTGTAGATTCTCTGCAGGTTCTGTAGATTCTCTGTATATTCTCTGTAGATTCTGTAGATTCTGTAGATTCTCTGTAGATTCTGTAGATTCTCTGTAGATTCTCTGTAGATTCTGTAGATTCTCTGTAGATTCTCTAGATTCTCTGTAGATTCTCTGCAGATTCTGTAGATTCTCTGTAGATTCTGTAGATTCTGTAGATTCTCTGTAGATTCTGTAGATTCTGTAGATTCTCTGTAGATTCTGTAGATTCTCTGTAGATTCTCTGTAGATTCTGTAGATTCTCTGTAGATTCTGTAGATTCTGTAGATTCTGTAGATTCTCTGTAGGTTCTGTAGATTCTCTGTAGATTCTCTGTAGATTCTGTAGATTCTCTGTAGATTCTCTGTAGATTCTGTAGATTCTGTAGATTCTCTGTAGATTCTCTGTAGATTCTGTAGATTCTGTAGATTCTGTAGATTCTCTGTAGATTCTCTGTAGATTCTGTAGATTCTGTAGATTCTGTAGATTCTCTGTAGATTCTCTGTAGATTCTCTGTAGTTTCTCTGTAGATTCTCTGTAGATTCTGTAGATTCTCTATAGATTCTGTAGATTCTCTGTAGATTCTGTAGATTCTCTGTAGATTCTGTAGATTCTGTAGATTCTCTGTAGATTCTGTAGATTCTCTGTAGATTCTGTAGATTCTGTAGATTCTCTGTAGATTCTGTAGATTCTGTTGATTCTCTGTAGATTCTGTAGATTCTGTAGATTCTCTGTAGATTCTCTGTAGATTCTCTGTAGATTCTGTAGATTCTCTGTAGATTCTGTAGATTCGCTGTAGATTCTGTAGATTCTGTAGATTCTCTGTAGATTCTGTAGATTCTCTGTAGATTCTGTAGATTCTCTGTAGATTCTGTAGATTCTCTGTAGATTCTCTGTAGATTCTGTAGATTCTCTGTAGATTCTGTAGATTCTCTGTAGATTCTCTGTAGATTCTCTGTAGATTCTGTAGATTCTGTAGATTCTCTGTAGATTCTGTAGATTCTGTAGATTCTCTGTAGATACTCCTTAGTTACTCCTTAGATGCTCCTTAGATGCTCCTTAGATACTCCTTAGATGCTCCTTAGATACTCCTTAGATACTCTGCAGATGCTCCTTAGATACTCTGCAGATGCTCCTTAGATGCTCCTTAGATACTCCTTAGATGCTCCTCATATGCTCCTCAGATGCTCCTCAGATACTCCTTAGATGCTCCTTAGATGCTCCTTAGATGCTCCTTAGATGCTCCCTAGATACTCTGCAGATGCTCCTTAGATGCTCCTTAGATGCTCCTTAGATACTCTGCAGATGCTCCTCATATACTCCTCAGATGCTCCTTAGATGCTCCTTAAATGCTCCTTAGATACTCCTTAGATGCTCCTTAGATGCTCTGCAGATACTCGGTGTCATGCCTTGTCATCCTCCTTGCAGCCCTGGGTCCATCAATGCCGACACCCAGGCCCAATTCCGAGGGGTGGAGACTGCGGTCAATGTGCAGGACACCCTGACGAGGGCGCTCTCCGGCAGCAGCAATGAGCTGAATGGTCTGCGGATAGACAGCGTACAAGGTAAGTGACCGCAGCCTGAATCCTGGTGCCCAGGTGAGTTCTGGGTGGGGGAGGGGAAGAACAGCCATTTCCATACCTGGCGGTGACCCCGTCACATCCCTATACACAGGGTGTCACCAGGACAGGAAGTGGTGGGTCATCCTCTCCTCATTGGTTGTATGAGGTCAGGTCTGGTTTCTCCATCCAATCATCTTCTCTCCTTCCTCCCCACAGCCAGCACCTCACCATTCGCATCCAGTTCAGCCGCTGCGGTGCCGGGGTGGGGAATCGCCCTGCTGGTCCTGGTCTCCGTCCTCCTCTTCCTCCTCCTCATCTTCATCGTTGTCATGGTGAGTATTCGGGTCCCTTCCGGCCGTGGTGGTCCTGATGTTCTCCGGATTGCCGGACTCCTCCAGTCATTCTCCTCCTCTTCCCGCAGATCGTCCTGCTCTGCCGCCGGAGGAACTCCGGATACATGGACATGTTCACCAGCCGGGGCTCCTACCACTCCATGAACGACTACACGGCGTACCAGACGCACGGGCGCTACGTGGCCCCAAACAAGTATGAGGTGAGTGATGGCGACGGCTCCATACAGTGCTGCTCCCTGCCGTGGAGTCTCACTTCTGTCGTTCCCAATCGTGCTGAAACCAAACAGATAAACCCGCACAGAGCACCTACTTCAATGTGAGGTACAGAAAGCCCCGCCCCCGAGGTGCTACACGGAGGGAGGCGACACCCTTCAGTGCCTGCAATTCTGAAAACTCCTCCTACTGGCTGCTACTGGGACTGTCAGTGACATCACACTGGTGACGCCCACCATCCCTTCTCTCCTCCCTCCTCACCACCGGCCATTGTGGCTGCAAGCCTGATTTCAGCTTTCAGCTGGTGTGTGAGGAATGATCACGTGACGTGTGGAGGCATTTGTTCCTCTTGTATGTTATTCCCACCATATCAGTCACACGCCGGCCCCTTCCCACCCCCCTCGGGGTTAATGATTGACAGGCGAGATGTGCCGTGTCCAGGAGACGGATGAGAACAACAAATGAGAGAACACGCCCGACCGCCAACAATGCCACCACCATCATCATCATCCTCATCATCATCCTCATCATCATCACCGCCGCCGCCCGGGATTTGCATCTGTTTGACTTGCAAATGGTGAGAAAAGTCAACGTTGGCGGAGTCACCCCATAGCCCAGCATAGGGAGGGGGAGGGGGTATAGAAAATATACAGTGCACCAGAGGGACCGCCCCCAACACTCCACAACCAACCACCCGCCATCATCATACCAGTCTGTACCAGAGGAGCTTACACTCTAATGTCCCCTCCCCCACAGTCACATCAGTCTCTGTACAGAGGAGCTTACGCTCTAATGTCCCCTCCCCCACAGTCCCATCAGTCTCTGTACAGAGGAGCTTACGCTCTAATGTCCCCTCCCCCACAGTCCCATCAGTCTCTGTTGCAGAGGAGCTTACACTCTAATGTCCCCTCCCCCACAGTCCCATCAGTCTCTGTACAGAGGAGCTTACGCTCTAATGTCCCCTCCCCCACAGTCACATCAGTCTCTGTACCAGAGGAGCTTACACTCTAATGTCCCCTCCCCCACAGTCACATCAGTCTCTGTACCAGAGGAGCTTACACTCTAATGTCCCCTCCCCCACAGTCCCATCAGTCTCTGTACAGAGGAGCTTACACTCTAATGTCCCCTCCCCCACAGTCCCATCAGTCTCTGTACACAGGAGCTTACGCTCTAATGTCCCCTCCCCCACAGTCCCATCAGTCTCTGTACAGAGGAGCTTACACTCTAATGTCCCCTCCCCCACAGTCCCATCAGTCTCTGTACAGAGGAGCTTACACTCTAATGTCCCCTCCCCCACAGTCCCATCAGTCTCTGTACACAGGAGCTTACACTCTAATGTCCCCTCCCCCACAGTCACATCAGTCTCTGTACACAGGAGCTTACACTCTAATGTCCCCTCCCCCACAGTCCCATCAGTCTCTGTTGCAGAGGAGCTTACACTCTAATGTCCCCTCCCCCACAGTCACATCAGTCTCTGTACAGAGGAGCTTACACTCTAATGTCCCCTCCCCCACAGTCACATCAGTCTCTGTACCAGAGGAGCTTACACTCTAATGTCCCCTCCCCCACAGTCCCATCAGTCTCTGTACAGAGGAGCTTACACTCTAATGTCCCCTCCCCCACAGTCCCATCAGTCTCTGTACACAGGAGCTTACGCTCTAATGTCCCCTCCCCCACAGTCCCATCAGTCTCTGTACAGAGGAGCTTACACTCTAATGTCCCCTCCCCCACAGTCCCATCAGTCTCTGTACACAGGAGCTTACACTCTAATGTCCCCTCCCCCACAGTCCCATCAGTCTCTGTACCAGAGGAGCTTACACTCTAATGTCCCCTCCCCCACAGTCCCAGCAGTCTCTGTACCAGAGGAGCTTACACTCTAATGTCCCCTCCCCCACAGTCCCATCAGTCTCTGTACACAGGAGCTTACGCTCTAATGTCCCCTCCCCCACGGTCACATCAGTCTCTGTACAGAGGAGCTGACACTCTAATGTCCCCTCCCCCCCAGTCCCATCAGTCTCTGTACACAGGAGCTGACCCTCTATACACGCACAGTATATATCCGGCTGGGTAGCTCGGCTGTCTGATGTTTCCCCCCCCATGTCCTCTGGCGTTGTCCTTGTTGGCCGCACTCCCGGACCGGTTCCAGCAGGATAACTGTAGATGATTAGAATGTGAGATTTGCATTTTGATGTTTGCATAATAAACGCTCGGCGAGCGGACGGGGATGACGCGGTAATTGGCGAGATTCGTGAGCTCCGCCTACAATGACCGGGACCCTCCAGGGGTAATGATCCGGAGAAAACGATTGGATGCTTTGTGTCATATTTATTATCATTGTATGGATGACGTCACGTGATTGTATGGATGACGTCATGTGATTGTATGGATGACGTCATGTGATTGTATGGATGACGCCACGTGATTGTATGGATGACGCCACGTGATTGTATGGATGACGTCACGTGATTGTATGGATGACGTCATGTGATTGTATGGATGACGCCACGTGATTGTATGAATGATCTCCTGTGATTGCATCGATGACGTCATGTGATTGTATGGATGACGTCATGTGATTGTATGGATGGCGTCATGTGATTGTATGGATGACGCCACGTGATTGTATGGATGACGCCACGTGATTGTATGGATGACGCCACGTGATTGTATGGATGACGTCACGTGATTGTATGGATGACGCCACGTGATTGTATGGATGACGCCACGTGATTGTATGGATGGCGTCATGTGATTGTATGGATGACGTCACGTGATTGTATGGATGGTCTCCTGTGATTGCATCGATGACGTCATGTGATTGTATGGATGACGTCATGTGATTGTATGGATGACGTCATGTGATTGTATGGATGACGTCACGTGATTGTATGGATGACGCCACGTGATTGTATGGATGACGTCACGTGATTGTATGGATGACGTCACGTGATTGTATGGATGACGTCACGTGATTGTATGGATGATCTCCTGTGATTGCATCGATGACGTCATTTGATTGTATGGATGACGTCATGTGATTGTATGGATGATCTCCTGTGATTGCGTCGATGACGTCATGTGATTGTATGGATGACGTCATGTGATTGTATGGATGACGTCATGTGATTGTATGGATGACGTCACGTGATTGTATGGATGACGCCACGTGATTGTATGGATGACGCCACGTGATTGTATGAATGATCTCCTGTGATTGCATCGATGACGTCATGTGATTGTATGGATGACGTCATGTGATTGTATGGATGGCGTCATGTGATTGTATGGATGACGCCACGTGATTGTATGGATGACGCCACGTGATTGTATGGATGACGCCACGTGATTGTATGGATGACGCCACGTGATTGTATGGATGACGTCACGTGATTGTATGGATGATCTCCTGTGATTGCATCGATGACGTCATGTGATTGCATGGATGGCGTCATGTGATTGTACGGATGATGTCATGTGATTGCATGGATGGCGTCATGTGATTGTACGGATGATCTCCAGTGATTGTATGGATGACGTCATGTGATTGCATCGATGACGTCATGTGATTGTATGGATGACGTCATGTGATTGTATGGATGATCTCCAGTGATTGTATGGATGACGTCATGTGATTGTATGGATGACGTCATGTGATTGTATGGATGACGTCATGTGATTGCATCGATGACGTCATGTGATTGTATGGATGACGTCATGTGATTGTATGGATGACGTCATGTGATTGTATGGATGACGTCATGTGATTGTATGGATGACGTCATGTGATTGCATCGATGACGTCATGTGATTGCATCGATGACGTCATGTGATTGTATGGATGACGTCATGTGATTGTATAGATGACGTCATGTGATTGCATCGATGACGTTGTGATTGTATGGATGACGTCATGTGATTGCGCGGATGACGTCATGTGATTGCATGGATGACGTCATGTGATTGCGCAGATGACGTCATGTGATTACGCGGATGGCCTGACATGATTATGGTGGGAGGTCGTTGCCGGCTGTACGGAGCCATGTTAGGCTGGGAGGGGCTGACTGATGGGCCCTCCAATGGGCTCAGCGGACAGGAAGTGATGCGTGCGTCGCAGATTACCGCCCCCCCAGAACCGCCCCCGACTTGTAACATTTCCCATTTTTGGCCCCTAGAACATAGAAATAGCCCCGCCCCCAGTCAGGCGGTTGGAATGATGGCAGATTTTTGCGCTCGGCTCGCATTTTCGCGGTCTTTCCCGTGTGAGCGCGAGCGGCTGTCTCCTCCCCCCGACGGGCGATGATTGATGGACGACCCTGAGAAGAGTGTCAACAAATACAATCACCCCGCCGCTGATTTGTAAACACGACCGCGCCATGTTTGCGGTTTACACAAAGGCGTTGATGTGGGCGGCGGCCAGTTAATGATTAGCGGCCAATGACTCACCACAACCCCGCCCCTCCCCCGCCACAGCGCCAAAGTGTCAGCAATCTGACCATAGAAAGAGCGAACTGATTCAGACCAGAGAGACAATGGCGGCACACGGAAAACACACGGAAAACACACGGAAAACACACGGAAAACGTGCTAAAATCCCAATATGCGCAAGTCACATGTCCGTATTCCCATTTGCATGGAGACAGGGCATGGCGAGGAGGCAGAAAATGTACAGAGCACGCACAGAACACGGACAGAACACGCACAGAACACAGACAGAACACGCACAGAACACGCACAGAACACAGACAGAACACAGACAGAACACGCACAGAACACGCACAGAACACGGACAGAACACGCACAGAACACAGACAGAACACAGACAGAACACAGACAGAACACGCACAGAGCACGCACAGAACACGGACAGAACACGCACAGAACACGGACAGAACACGCACAGAACACAGACAGAACACGCACAGAACACAGACAGAACACAGACAGAACACGCACAGAACACGCACAGAACACGGACAGAACACGCACAGAACACAGACAGAACACAGACAGAACACAGACAGAACACGCACAGAGCACGCACAGAACACGGACAGAACACGCACAGAACACAGACAGAACACGCACAGAACACAGACAGAACACGCACAGAACACAGACAGAACACAGACAGAACACAGACAGAACACGCACAGAGCACGCACAGAACACGGACAGAACACGCACAGAACACGGACAGAACACGCACAGAACACAGACAGAACACGCACAGAACACAGACAGAACACAGACAGAACACAGACAGAACACAGACAGAACACGCACAGAACACGCACAGAACACGCACAGAACACGCACAGAACACAGACAGAACACAGACAGAACACGCACAGAACACGCACAGAACACGCACAGAACACGCACAGAACACGCACAGAACACAGACAGAACACGCACAGAACACAGACAGAACACAGACAGAACACGCACAGAACACGCACAGAACACGCACAGAACACGCACAGAACACGCACAGAACACGCACAGAACACAGACAGAACACGCACAGAACACAGACAGAACACGCACAGAACACGCACAGAACACGCACAGAACACGCACAGAAAATGCACAGAACACGCACAGAACATGGACAGAAAATGCACAGAACACGCACAGAAAATGCACAGAACATGGACAGAAAATGCATAGAACACGCATGGAAAATTTCATGCATTGTATTACATTTTAAGGCGACACAATAAAAGTCGCTGACAAGGCACTGAGGACGATCGCACACACATGCTCTGACGCGATGACGTCACATAGGACTTGGGTCACACCCACCAGTGTGGCCCCGCCTGCGCTTTCCATGGACTGCCGCACACGCGTGTAGTGCTGCGTCGCCATGCAGTTTGTTGCGTGTGCAGAAAGGGAAAGCGATTTTTGTTGCCGGTTCCCGCGGTCGGTAACGTGAACTTCGCCCTTCGGTCCGCCAGGCCTGCACGCCAAATCACGTGTTTTCCTGACATGTCGCTGAGCAGACACGCGGTGACGCCACGAATCGGTAATGGAACCCCACACGGCGGCGAATGTGCGTTTCTGAGTGCAGATGCATGGCTGCCCGGAGAGCGCCCCCGTCTGGTCACGCGTGTAGGGAGCACCTGGGGAATTTTCACTTCCATGACCAGCTGTCTGGAGGGGCGGCAGCGTGGGGGTGCGCAGCACTTGGTGGGGGGAGGGGGATCCTGCTCTCTCCACTGTCCAATGGCAGTTATCTGTGGGTCGGACAGAGCTGAGGACACGCCTCTTTCTTAGTACTGACCCCCTCTGGGGAGTGAGGCCGGCTGCCCTTGAGGATAGGTTGCAGGTTCCGCCCCTTTTTGCACCCCTCTTCTCTGCCGAAGCACCCAAGGCACCTCCCCCTTCTGCTCCCCCCCCTTGTCATGCCCATCCCTCGGATTTAATACTTATTGAACCTCTGGATTGCCGCCTTGTATGTGGGAGGAGCCAGTAAAGGCAGCCAATCACACGGAGCCTGTCCAGTGGTTTCCTCCGGACAACCTCCCACCATCTCTGCCATGGGGACCCCATTTGTGTTGGTACCCCTGGATTGTGAGATGGACCTGTCATGGCGGAGTTCTGTGAGCCTCCTGGTTCTGGGGGGTCCGGCCTCGGGGGGGGTGACAGGTTCTCTTTTTGGGGTGGCACCTCTGACAGTTCTGGTTTCTTCTCTTTCAGACAGCCGGGAATGGAACCAAGAACCAATACTCCTACTCCAACCAGGGCCTGGAGACCGACAACCTGTGAGAGCGCTCCTCGGGGGAGGGACCTATGACTGGAGAGACGCTGGGACATTTCATTGGTGGAGGACTGGGGATACAAGGCTCCTCCTCCGGGAACTCTTCCTTCTATGGAACTCCGCCTGAAACGGAACTCTGACCCCGCCCTCAGGCCTGCGAACTCGGCTTAAAGGGGAACTCCCCCCGCTATATCATTCCTGCTATGGGACATCTACACTCCTTCCTGTCTATAGTGTCCACAGGCCTCTAACCGCCAGGAGGTAACCCTCAGCTGCCACCCCTTCCCTGCTCTGTTCCTGCATGAGAACCAAGGGCGTTCCGTGGGACCGGGAGAGCGCTCCGATATGAGGGGGGGGGGCTCCTGTGTCTGATTCTCAGCTCCGCCCCCTCTGACACAACCAATGCCTACGGATCTCACTATCACCTGTATGTGGAATGCAGCTGGAGAAGTGAGACTCTGTAATGGCGGAAGATCCAGGAATCCTGCCGGTGCCCCACCCCTCCCCCACCCTGAATGTCAGATTTGGGCGGAGTGCCTCGTCAATGTGAACGCTTCCATAGAACTGACAGCCAATGTGCATCCAGTCGGTGCGCTGATTGCGGTGAGGTGCTGAGTCAGAGCGCACGTTCCCCTCCCCCCCGTGGGTGAATGTGACAGCGCCTGGGGGACTACAAGTGCCAGCATGACCCCAACATATCAGACACACGTGTGCATCCTCCTCCCCGCGTCTTACCACATTCACCCCACATTCACCCAGTCCTCAGTCTGATGACATTCACTCCACATTCACCCAGTCCTCAGTCTGATGACATTCACCCCGTCCTCAGTCTGATGACATTCACCCCACATTCACCCAGTCCTCAGTCTGATGACATTCACCCCACATTCACCCAGTCCTCAGTCTTTCCACATTCACCCAGTCCTCAGTCTGATGACATTCACCCCACATTCACCCAGTCCTCAGTCTTTCCACATTCACCCAGTCCTCAGTCTGATGACATTCACCCCACATTCACCCAGTCCTCAGTCTTTCCACATTCACCCCGTCCTCAGTCTGATGACATTCACCCCACATTCACCCAGTCCTCAGTCTTTCCACATTCACCCAGTCCTCAGTCTGATGACATTCACCCCACATTCACCCAGTCCTCAGTCTTTCCACTTTCACCCAGTCCTCAGTTTGATGACATTCACTCCACATTCACCCAGTCCTCAGTTTGATGACATTCACTCCACATTCACCCAGTCCTCAGTCTGATGACATTCACCCCACATTCACCCAGTCCTCAATCTGATCACATTCACCCAGTCCTCAGTCTGATCACATACGTCCCACATTCACCCAGTCCTCAGTCTGATCACATTCACCTCACATTCACCCCACATTCACCCAGTCCTCAGTTTGATGACATTCACTCCACATTCACCCAGTCCTCAGTCTGATGACATTCACTCCACATTCACCCAGTCCTCAGTCTGATGACATTCACCCCACATTCACCCAGTCCTCAATCTGATCACATTCACCCAGTCCTCAGTCTGATCACATACGTCCCACATTCACCCAGTCCTCAGTCTGATCACATTCACCTCACATTCACCCCACATTCACCCAGTCCTCAGTCTGATCACATTCACCCCACATTCACCCAGTCCTCAGTCTGATCACATTCACCCCACATTCACCCAGTCCTCGGTCTTATCACATTCACCCCACATTCACCCAGTCCTCGGTCTTATCACATTCACCCCACATTCACCCAGTCCTCAGTCTGATCACATATGTCCCACATTGGCTCCGCTCTCAGTCTCGTCCCATGCACCCCACACTGACTCCGCTCTCAGTCTCGTCCCATGCACATTGACTCCGCTCTCAGTCTCATCCCATGCACATTGGCCCCGCTCTCAGTCTCATCCCATGCACATTGACTCCGCTCTCAGTCTCGTCCCATGCAAATTGACTCCGCTCTCAGTCTCATCCCATGCACATTGGCCCCGCTCTCAGTCTCATCCCATGCACATTGGCTCCGCTCTCAGTCTCATCCCATGCACATTGACTCCGCTCTCAGTCTCGTCCCATGCACATTGGCTCCGCTCTCAGTCTCGTCCCATGCACATTGGCCCCGCTCTCAGTCTCGTCCCATGCACATTGGCTCCGCTCTCAGTCTCATCCCATGCACATTGACTCCGCTCTCAGTCTCATCCCATGCACATTGACTCCGCTCTCAGTCTCATCCCATGCACATTGGCCCCGCTCTCAGTCTCATCCCATGCACATTGGCCCCGCTCTCAGTCTCATCCCATGCACATTGACTCCGCTCTCAGTCTCGTCCCATGCACATTGGCTCCGCTCTCAGTCTCATCCCATGCACATTGGCTCCGCTCTCAGTCTCATCCCATGCACATTGACTCCGCTCTCAGTCTCGTCCCATGCACATTGACTCCGCTCTCAGTCTCATCCCATGCACATTGGCCCCGCTTTCAGTCTCATCCCATGCACATTGACTCCGCTCTCAGTCTCATCCCATGCACATTGGCCCCGCTTTCAGTCTCATCCCATGCACATTGGCTCCGCTCTCAGTCTCATCCCATGCACATTGACTCCGCTCTCAGTCTCGTCCCATGCACATTGACTCCGCTCTCAGTCTCGTCCCATGCACATTGGCCTTGCTCTCAGTCTCGTCCCATGCACATTGACTCCGCTCTCAGTCTCGTCCCATGCACATTGGCCCCGCTCTCAGTCTCGTCCCATGCACATTGGCTCCGCTCTCAGTCTCGTCCCATGCACATTGGCCCCGCTCTCAGTCTCGTCCCATGCACATTGGCCCCGCTCTCAGTCTCGTCCCATGCACATTGGCCCCGCTCTCAGTCTCGTCCCATGCACATTGGCCCCGCTCTCAGTCTCATCCCATGCACATTGGCTCCGCTCTCAGTCTCGTCCCATGCACATTGACTCCGCTCTCAGTCTCGTCCCATGCACATTGGCTCCGCTCTCAGTCTCATCCCATGCACATTGACTCCGCTCTCAGTCTCATCCCATGCACATTGGCCCCGCTCTCAGTCTCGTCCCATGCACATTGACTCCGCTCTCAGTCTCGTCCCATGCACATTGGCCCCGCTTTCAGTCTCATCCCATGCACATTGGCTCCGCTCTCAGTCTCATCCCATGCACATTGGCCCCGCTCTCAGTCTCATCCCATGCACATTGGCTCCGCTCTCAGTCTCATCCCATGCACATTGACTCCGCTCTCAGTCTCGTCCCATGCACATTGACTCCGCTCTCAGTCTCGTCCCATGCACATTGGCCTTGCTCTCAGTCTCGTCCCATGCACATTGACTCCGCTCTCAGTCTCGTCCCATGCACATTGGCCCCGCTCTCAGTCTCGTCCCATGCACATTGGCTCCGCTCTCAGTCTCGTCCCATGCACATTGGCCCCGCTCTCAGTCTCGTCCCATGCACATTGGCCCCGCTCTCAGTCTCGTCCCATGCACATTGGCCCCGCTCTCAGTCTCGTCCCATGCACATTGGCCCCGCTCTCAGTCTCATCCCATGCACATTGGCTCCGCTCTCAGTCTCGTCCCATGCACATTGACTCCGCTCTCAGTCTCATCCCATGCACATTGACTCCGCTCTCAGTCTCATCCCATGCACATTGGCCCCGCTCTCAGTCTCATCCCATGCACATTGGCCCCGCTCTCAGTCTCGTCCCATGCACATTGGCTGTGTTGCTCTGTATCTGATCATTGTATATATATAAATGTGGGGGGATGGTGGCGGTTGGGGGTGGGGGAGGGTTGCAGTCGGCGCGGTTCCAGAGACGCTGTCTGCTCGATGTGACGGTTCGATGACGGCACCTGCGCTGAGCCCGGCTCTGACAAAGGCCTTATTTATTGTACATGGCGGATTATCTGCGCACTCCATGCTGCCGGCGGATTATCTGCGCACTCCATGCTGCCGGCGGATTATCTGCGCACTCCATGCTGCCGGCGGATTATCTGCGCACTCCATGCTGCCGGCGGATTATCTGCGCACTCCATGCTGCCGCCGGATTATCTGCGCACTCCATGCTGCCGCCGGATTATCTGCGCACTCCATGCTGCCGCCGGATTATCTGCGCACTCCATGCTGCTGCTGCTCTCACCTGGAACACAGACTGTTACTAATCCGGAGCTTTCCGGAACGCTCAGACGCCAAGACGGCGGGACGTCTGTGAGCGGATCTGATGGTGACACGACATTCCGAGGAGGCTGAGCCCTGCACCAAAGCCCCGCCCCCGAGGAACACTACAACGTGACTTCCCATTTACTGACCTTACTATGTTTGTTTTTTCTGTAATGCAAAAAGTCTCGGCCAATCGTATTGTAAGATCTGATCTGGTGGAATGTCGGGGAGGGAGAGCTGCCGGCCCACCATACACTGTACAATCCGTGAAATTCACGTAATATGAGGACCCCCGTTATCTATCCAATCCTCGTAGTACGGGATTGTCGGATCTGCAGGAGATTGTACAACTTTGATGACCATATATTTACAGCATTGCTTTTCCAGGGGCCCCAGGCAGATCTGAGGGTCCCTAGGGGTGTGGCCAGGATGTCCCCCGGCTGCCTAGCCCCGCCCTCAGAGTAATCTATTTATATCTGTATTATTAATGATTTATTTTCAATAAAGAAAATTAAACAAATCGATTCCAATTAATTCACATGACGGGGGGGGGGGGTCACAGGGCCCACCTTGGACAGAAGACTGGTCTTGTCTCCGCCCTCTGCTGTAGTGGGTGGAGCCTGCTGGGCCCCTCCCACAGCTCTTCTCTCTGCACCGCCCCGTGATGAGGTCACTGCTACGTTTACAAGGTAATATCTGGGTTTACATCCAGCTGATGTTGAGGAATATATTTGGTTTTGTGCTCCGGGGTTCCCCTTTAAGTGGATCTCTGTGATATAACGATGAGTCGGATTTCCTGGCGTTATCCTCGGGGGAGGTACGGGACGCGGCTCCGCCCTCTGATGGCGGCCTCCATGGGGTCAGGAGATTCGGAATCCTCCGAGGTTACAGGGGAACTCCGCCATGGTTCTGTGTTGGGGACTCTCAGGGGTGAAGGATGTTGTCAGTCACATGACCCGGGCGTGGCCTTTCCCAATTCTCTATTGTTTTAGGTAAACAGTGATATCAGTCACATGACCTCACCGCCCCGATCTTATCGCCTGACCACACCGGGCGCTGCCGGATTCACCTGGGACCCCCCCGCCCCCACCTCCGGGCCGTCACCCATAACAACCAATCATCCACCTGGGACCCCCCCGCCCCCACCTCCGGGCCGTCACCCATAACAACCAATCATCCACCTGGGACCCCCCCGCCCCCACCTCAGGGCCGTCACCCATAACAACCAATCATCCACCTGGGACCACCCCGCCCCCACCTCCGGGCCGTCACCCATAACAACCAATCATTCACCTGGGACCCCCCCGCCCCCACTTCAGGGCCGTCACCCATAACAACCAATCATTCACCTGTGACCCCCCCCGCCCCCACCTCAGGGCCGTCACCCATAACAACCAATCATTCACCTGGGATCACCCCGCCCCCACCTCCGGGCCGTCACCCATAACAACCAATCATTCACCTGGGACCCCCCCGCCTCCACCTCCGGGCCGTCACCCATAACAACCAATCATTCACCTGTGACCCCCCCGCCCCCACCTCAGGGCCGTCACCCATAACAACCAATCATTCACCTGGGACCTCCCCGCCCCCACCTCCGGGCCGTCACCCATAACAACCAATCATTCACCTGGGATCACCCCGCCCCCACCTCAGGCCCGTCACCCATAACAACCAATCATTCACCTGGGACCTCCCCGCCCCCACCTCCGGGCCGTCACCCATAACAACCAATCATTCACCTGGGATCACTCCGCCCCCACCTCAAGGCCATCACCCATAACAACCAATCATTCACCTGGGACCTCCCCGCCCCCACCTCCGGGCCGTCACCCATAACAACCAATCGTTCACCTGGGATCACCCCGCCCCCACCTCAAGGCCGTCACCCATAACAACCAATCATTCACCTGGGACCTCCCCGCCCCCACCTCCAGGCCGTCACCCATAACAACCAATCACTCACCTGGGACCCCCCCGCCCCCACCTCAGAGCCGTCACCCATAACAACCAATCATTCACCTGGGACCCCCCCGCCCCCACCTCCGGGTCATCACCCATAACAACCAATCATTCACCTGGGACCCCCCCGCCCCCACCTCAGGGCCGTCACCCATAACAACCAATCACTCACCTGGGACCCCCCCGCCCCCACCTCCGGGCCGTCACCCATAACAACCAATCATTCACCTGGGACCCCCCCGCCCCCACCTCAGGGCCGTCACCCATAACAACCAATCATTCACCTGGGATCCCCCCGCCCCCACCTCCGGGTCATCACCCATAACAACCAATCATTCACCTGGGATCCCCCCGCCCCCACCTCAGAGCCGTCACCCATAACAACCAATCATTCACCTGGGATCCCCCCGCCCCCACCTCTGGGCCATCATCCATAACAACCAATCATTCACCTGGGACCCCCCCCCGCCCCCACCTCTGGGCCATCATCCATAACAACCAATCATTCACCTGGGACCCCCCTGCCCCCACCTTTAGGCCATCACCCATAACAACCAATCATTCACCTGGGATCCCCCCGCCCCCACCTCCGGGCCGTCACCCATAACAACCAATCATTCACCTGGGATCACCCCGCCCCCACCTCAGGGCCGTCACCCATAACAACCAATCATTCACCTGGGATCACCACGCCCCCACCTCCGGGCCGTCACCCATAACAACCAATCACTCACCTGGGATCACCCCGCCCCCACCTCCGGGCCGTCACCCATAACAACCAATCATTCACCTGGGATCACCCCGCCCCCACCTCCGGGCCGTCACCCATAACAAATAATCATTCACCTGGGATCACCCCGCCCCCACCTCAGGGCCGTCACCCATAACAACCAATCATTCACCTGGGATCACCCCGCCGCCACCTCCGGGCCGTCACCCATAACAACCAATCATTCACCTGGGATCACCCCGCCCCCACCTCCGGGCCGTCACCCATAACAACCAATCATTCACCTGGGATCCCCCTGCCCCCACCTTTGGGCCGTCACCCATAACAACCAATCATTCACCTGGGACCCCCCTGCCCCCACCTCCAGGCTGTCACTCATAACAACCAATCACAGTCCATTCGTCAGTTTTCTGGGAGCACCAACATGTGCGGGAGCGAAGAGCAAAGGGAGGATGTACAGGGAGGTCGGAGGATGGGATTCCCATACATCTCCATAGTGGATAACCACCAGAAGGGGCTTTCCTTGGGCACAATGTTACTATAGATGATTGATCGATCATTTACCAGTCTATGTATGTCCTGGACCTGATGGTGACCCCTGAGGAAGTCAGCCTCGCCCTATGAAACGTGTCAGTTGAAGATCTCCCTGTGATATATAGAATCCCGGGATGGATCATCTATATTCCTGGACCTGATGGTGACCCCTGAGGAAGTCAGCCTCGCCCTATGAAACGTGTCGGATGAAGATCTCCCTGTAATATATAGAATCCCGGGATGGATCGTCTATTTTCTTGGACCTGATGGTGACCCCTGAGGAAGTCAGCCTCGCCCTATGAAACGTGTCAGATGAAGATCTCCCTGTGATATATAGAATCCTGGGATGGATCATCTATATTCCTGGAACTGATGGTGACCCCTGAGGAAGTCAGCCTCGCCCTATGAAACGTGTCAGATGAAGATCTCCCTGTGATATATAGAATCCCGGGATGGATCATCTATATTCCTGGACCTGATGGTGACCCCTGAGGAAGTCAGCCTCGCCCTATGAAACGTGTCAGATGAAGATCTCCCTGTGATATATAGAATCCTGGGATGGATCGTCTATTTTCCTGGACCTGATGGCGACCCCTGAGGAAGTCAGCCTCGCCCTATGAAACGTGTCGGATGAAGATCTCCCTGTGATATATAGAATCCCGGGATGGATCGTCTATTTTCCTGGACCTGATGGTGACCCCTGAGGAAGTCAGCCTTGCCCTATGAAACGTGTCGGATGAAGATCTCCCTGTGATATATAGAATCCCGGGATGGATCGTCTATTTTCTTGGACCTGATGGTGACCCCTGAGGAAGTCAGCCTTGCCCTATGAAACGTGTCGGATGAAGATCTCCCTGTGATATATAGAATCCTGGGATGGATCGTCTATTTTCTTGGACCTGATGGTGACCCCTGAGGAAGTCAGCCTCGCCCTATGAAACGTGTCGGATGAAGATCTCCCTGTAATATATAGAATCCCGGGATGGATCGTCTATTTTCTTGGACCTGATGGTGACCCCTGAGGAAGTCAGCCTCGCCCTATGAAACGTGTCGGATGAAGATCTCCCTGTGATATATAGAATCCCGGGATGGATCGTCTATATTCCTGGACCTGATGGTGACCCCTGAGGAAGTCAGCCTCGTCCTATGAAACGTGTCGGATGAAGATCTCCCTGTGATATATAGAATCCCGGGATGGATCGTCTATATTCCTGGACCTGATGGTGACCCCTGAGGAAGTCAGCCTCGCCCTATGAAACGTGTCGGATGAAGATCTCCCTGTGATATATAGAATCCCGGGATGGATCGTCTATATTCCTGGACCTGATGGTGACCCCTGAGGAAGTCAGCCTCGTCCTATGAAACGTGGCGGATGAAGATCTCCCTGTGATATATAGAATCCCGAGATGGATCGTCTATTTTCCTGGACCTGATGGTGACCCCTGAGGAAGTCAGCCTTGCCCTATGAAACGTGTCGGATGCAGATCTCCCTGTGATATATAGAATCCCGGGATGGATCATCTATATTCCTGGACCTGATGGTGACACCTGAGGAAGTCAGCCTCGTCCTATGAAACGTGTCCAATGAAGATCTCCCTGTGATATATAGAATCCCGGGATGGATCGTCTATTTTCCTGGACCTGATGGTGACCCCTGAGGAAGTCAGCCTCGCCCTATGAAACGTGTCGGATGAAGATCTCCCTGTGATATATAGAATCCCGGGATGGATCGTCTATTTTCCTGGACCTGATGGTGACCCCTGAGGAAGTCAGCCTCGTCCTATGAAACGTGTCCAATGAAGATCTCCCTGTGATATATATAGAATCCCGGGATGGATCGTCTATATTCCTGGTGGTGACCCCTGAGCTGGGAGCTCTGTGGGACGGCAGAGAAGACCACCGGATGGCCCCCCCACTGTTCTATCACATGTCTGAGGTCAGAGGTTATCTCCCGATGGCGTGATATCAGTGCAGACATATCACACAGACATTCCTGGCATGTCGGTGCTGTGCCAGCTGCTAAAGTGAGCCGGGGGAGTGTCAGGGCTCAGCAATGCCAGTATTTGTATGTAAATATCAGTGCTGGGCCTCCAAGGGGGGGCTCCACAGGACGGTATGATCAGTGCTGGACCTGCAAGGAGGGGGTTCCACAGGACGGTATGATCAGTGCTGGGCCTACAAGGAGGGGGGCTCCACAGGACAGTATGATCAGTGCCGGACCTACAAGGAGGGGGCTCCACAGTATACTATGATCAGTGCCGGACCTCCAAGGAGGGGGCTCCACAGGACGGTATGATCAGTGCTGGACCTCCAAGGAGGGGGGCTCTACAGGACGGTATGATCAGTGCTGGACCTGCAAGGAGGGGGCTCCACAGGACAGTATGATCAGTGCCGGACCTGCAAGGAGGGGGCTCCACAGGACAGTATGATCAGTGCTGGGCCTACAAGGAGGGGGCTCCACAGGACGGTATGATCAGTGCAGGACCTCCAAGGAGGGGGCTCCACAGGACGGTATGATCAGTGCTGGACCTACAAGGAGGGGGCTCCACAGGACGGTATGATCAGTGCTGGACCTCCAAGGAGGGGGCTCCACAGGACAGTATGATCAGTGCTGGACCTCCAAGGAGGGGGCTCCACAGGACGGTATGATCAGTGCTGGACCTCCAAGGAGGGGGCTCCACAGGACGGTATAATCAGTGCAGGACCTCCAAGGAGGGGGCTCCACAGGACAGTGATATCAGTGCTGGGCCTACAAGGGGGGGGGGGGGGCTCCACAAGACAGTATGATCAGTGCAGGACCTCCAAGGAGGGGGCTCCACAGGACAGTGATTTCAGTGCCGGACCTACGGGGGGGGGGGGGGCTCCACAGGACAGTATGATCAGTGCTGGGCCTACAAGGAGGGGGGCTCTACAGTATACTATGATCAGTGCCGGACCTACAAGGAGGGGGCTCCACAGGACGGTATGATCAGTGCCGGACCTACAAGGAGGGGGCTCCACAGGACGGTATGATCAGTGCCGGACCTCCAAGGAGGGGGGGGGGGCTCCACAGGACAGTGATATCAGTGCTGGGCCTACAAGGAGGGGGCTCCACAGGACAGTGATATCAGTGCTGGGCCTACAAGGAGGGGGCTCCAGAGGACAGTGATATCAGTGCTGGGCCTACAAGGAGGGGGCTCCACAGGACAGTGATATCAGTGCTGGGCCTACAAGGAGTTGGCTCCAGAGGACAGTGATATCAGTGCTGGACCTACAAGGAGGGGGCTCCAGAGGACAGTGATATCAGTGCTGGACCTACAAGGAGGGGGCTCCACAGGACAGTGATATCAGTGCTGAGCCTACAAGGAGGGGGCTCCAGAGGACAGTGATATCAGTGCGGCAGATGAGGGGTTAGTGGAGTCACGCAGTGTGGCGGTTGGGTTGGCATCTCGTGTCTCGGCCTGTGGTTGGTATGTACTGTGTTTGCTCTGTCAGCCGTGAGAGGCTGCAAACCTGTAATTGACTTTTTTCCACCCTCCCCTCCCCCAGCCTAACACGGAGCAGAGAGTTGCGGGTTACAGCACACCTAAATTGTTGGCCCCCCTCCTGAACCGCCGATGGTGGTCGTACCCATCCCCCATTGCCCCATTGCCCCATCTCTCGGAAGTCCCAACATTTCCATATAAAGCTGATATCCAAAAAGAAGTCATTCGAAAAAGTCCATCTATTCTCTTATCCCAGACGTTGAGCTGCCATTGACCCCGCCCACCCGCCACAAAGGAGGGCCCCATCATGAGTTCCCCATTTTGGGGTTCTCTTTGATGAAAGAACCTGACGGCCAGCAGACTGCGAATATGACTTCTGGAGACCAGGAGACCCAGCTGAGAGCTCATCCTCCTCCATGCGTCAGGACCTGCCTGGAACAATCAACTTTACCATCTGTTTATGGTGCCGGAACGTTCTTCTGTGCCCAGGAATTTTATTGGCTTTTTAATGTGTTATTCCATTTCTGTAGGTACAAGGCCTCCAGATAGGAAGGTACAAGGCCTCCAGATAGGAAGGTACAAGGCCTCCAGATAGGAAGGTACAAGGCCTCCAGATAGGAAGGTACAAGGCCTCCAGATAGGTAGGTACAAGGTCTCCAGATAGGTAGGTACATGATCTCCAGGTATGATGATACAAGGTCTCCAGATAGGTAGGTACAAGGTCACCAGATAGAAAAGTATAAATAGGAGGATACAAGGTCTCCACATAGGAAGATACAAGGTCTCCAGATAGGAAGATACAATGTCTCCAGATAGGTAGGTACAAGGTCTCCAGATAGGAAGATACAAGGTCTCAAGGTAGGATGATACATGATCTCCAGATAGGAAGATACAAGGTCACCAGATAGAAAAGTATAAATAGGAGGATACAAGGTCTCCAGATAGGTAGGTACAAGGTCTCCACATAGGAAGGTACAAGGTCTCCAGGTAGGAAGATACACGATCTCCAGATAGGTAGGTACAAGGTCTCCTGATAGGAAGATACAAGGTCTCCAGGTAGGATGATACAAGGTCTCCAGATAGGTAGGTACAAGGTCTCCTGATAGGAAGATACAAGGTCTCCAGATAGGAAGATACATGATCTCCAGATAGGAAGATACAAGGTCTCCAGATAGAAAAGTACAAGGTCACCTGGCCAGGATCTGAACCCCCGACTTCTGCTGATTCTGGCAGTAGCTCATCTTGCTAAGCCACCTGAGATGCTGGAGAACGTCCTGTCTGATTCCTTGGACAATCTTGCCTTGTACCTTATTTCTGGTGACCCTTGAACTCCTTGCTCCTCCCATGAGGTCTCCAGATAGGAGGATACAAGGTCTCCAGATAGAAAGATAAAAAGCCACCTGATAGGAAGACAGAAGGTCACTAGATAAGATGATGCAAAGTCTCCAGAGAGGACAATTCAAAGTTACCAGATAAAAAAATACAAAACCATGAGACAGAAAGATACAAGGTCTCCGGACAGGAAGGTACAAGGTCACCAGACAGGAAGGTACAAGGTCTCCGGACAGGAAGTTACAAGGTCTCCAGATAGGAAAGTACAAGGTCTCCACATAGGAAGGTACAAGGTCTTCGGATAGGAAGGTACAAGGTCTTCGGATAGGAAGGTACAAGGTCTCCAGATAGGAAGGTACAAGGTCTCCGGATAGGATGATACAAGGTCTCCGGATAGGATGATACAAGGTCTCCGGACAGGAAGGTACAAGGTCTCTGGATAGGAAGGTACAAGGTCTCCAGTTAGGAAGATACAAGGTCTCCAGATAGGAAGATACAAGGTCTCCAGATAGGAGGATACAAGGTCTCCAGACAGGAAGATACAAGGTCTCCAGTTAGGAGGATACAAGGTCTCCAGATAGGAGGATACAAGGTCTCCAGACAGGAAGGTACAAGATCTCCGGACAGGAAGATACAAGGTCTCCAGATAGGAAGGTACAAGGTCTCCAGATAGGAGGATACAAGGTCTCCGGACAGGAAGGTACAAGATCTCCAGATAGGAAGGTACAAGGTCTCCAGATAGGAGGATACAAGGTCTCCAGATAGGAGGATACAAGGTCTCCGGACAGGAAGGTACAAGATCTCCAGATAGGAAGGTACAAGGTCTCCAGTTAGGAGGATACAAGGTCTCCAGATAGGAAGGTACAAGGTCTCCAGATAGGAGGATACAAGGTCTCCAGACAGGAAGGTACAAGATCTCCGGACAGGAAGATACAAGGTCTCCAGATAGGAAGGTACAAGGTCTCCAGATAGGAGGATACAAGGTCTCCGGACAGGAAGGTACAAGATCTCCAGATAGGAAGGTACAAGGTCTCCAGATAGGAGGATACAAGGTCTCCGGACAGGAAGGTACAAGATCTCCAGATAGGAGGATACAAGGTCTCCGGACAGGAAGGTACAAGATCTCCAGACAGGAAGGTACAAGGTCTCCAGATAGGAAGGTACAAGGTCTCCAGATAGGAGGATACAAGGTCTCCAGATAGGAGGATACAAGGTCTCCGGACAGGAAGGTACAAGATCTCCAGATAGGAAGGTACAAGGTCACCGGGTTGGGATCTGAACCCCCGACCTCGGCTGATTCTGTTAGTAGCTCTTCTTGCTGAGCCACCTGAGGTGCTGGAGAACATCCTGTCTGATTTCTTGGACAATCCTGCCTTGTGCCTTATTTCTGGTGACCCTTGAACTCCTTGCTCCTCCCATGAACTTCCTATTTCAGCCATGTCTCTGCCAGGTGATTGGCCATATCTTTCTCCTTCGCATACTTGCAGCTGTCCTTATCTCCACTACTACTCGTTACCGACCTTTGGCTCGTTCCTTGACTACGCTTGTGATCCCAACCTGCTACATCTGCTACTAGAACCCGGCCTGCTCTCCTCCTGGTGGGGCGATCCTGAGGACCGCGACCTGGTACTAACACGCAGCAAAAACCCATCCCCACCATCAGGAGCTCTGGTGGACTCCGGTTAGACCCCGCACCTCAGGTGAGGCCGTGTCGTCCACCAGGGTGACCTGCTGCTTTTACCACAGACATTCTGTAGGTCACTCGTTATTTCGGGAGGAACCACAGTCCATGTATGAAGAGGTTCTATCTGCAATGTATGTGAAGGACGGGGGACATACCCAGGAGCTTTTCCTTGTGGACTCTTTGGATGTGTCTCTGTCTGCTCTGGGATTGGCTGCCCAGCGGCAGCGCCGGGGTTAATAGCTTGCATGACCCGTCTCTGCCGTTCTCAATATTTGTCATCAGATTTCACGCCATTCCTCCATGTGATGGGTGGAGGCCAAACCAGGAAACCGAAACTTTCTGCTCTACTTGGAAACCAATTTGCATAAAATATTTTGTTTACGCTATAAAAACCCGTTCAACGATCCCGCGGAACTCCGAAACTTCCACTCCGGGGAGTCGCCGCTCCTCATAGACAATCAATGAGAGCCGAGTTCAGTACGAGGCCATGGAGGCCGAACCCAGAGGTGGCCAAACTAGGTGGGGGAGGGGAGTGCCCGTTATTACATCACCTCTTCATAAATACGTCTTCTATATTTCTATCTGGTGACAACTCTAGACTGTCAGCTCCTGGGGTCAGGGTCTCATTATAGACTGTCAGCTCCTGGGGTCAGGGTCTCATTATAGACTGTCAGCTCCTGGGGTCGGGGTCTCATTATCCCCCCTAGACTGTCAGCTCCTGGGGTCAGGGTCTCATTATCCCCCCTAGACTGTCAGCTCCTGGGGTCAGGGTCTCATTATAGACTGTCAGCTCCTGGGGTCAGGGTCTCATTATAGACTGTCAGCTCCTGGGGTCAGGGTCTCATTATAGACTGTCAGCTCCTGGGGTCAGGGTCTCATTATAGACTGTCAGCTCCTGGGGTCAGGGTCTCATTATAGACTGTCAGCTCCTGGGGTCAGGGTCTCATTATCCCCCCTAGACTGTCAGCTCCTGGGGTTAGGGTCTCATTATCCCTGTAGACTGTCAGCTCCTGGGGTTGGGGTCTCATTATCCCCCCTAGACTGTCAACTCCTGGGGTCAGGGTCTCATTATCCCCCCTAGACTGTCAGCTCCTGGGGTCAGGGTCTCATTATCCCCCCTAGACTGTCAGCTCCTGGGGTCAGGGTCTCATAGACTGTCAGCTCCTGGGGTCAGGGTCTCATTATAGACTGTCAGCTCCTGGGGTCAGGGTCTCATTATAGACTGTCAGCTCCTGGGGTCAGGGTCTCATTATCCCCCCTAGACTGTCAGCTCCTGGGGTCAGGGTCTCATTATAGACTGTCAGCTCCTGGGGTCAGGGTCTCATTATCCCTGTAGACTGTCAGCTCCTGGGGTCAGGGTCTCATTATAGACTGTCAGCTCCTGGGGTCAGGGTCTCATTATCCCTGTAGACTGTCAGCTCCTGGGGTCAGGGTCTCATTATCCCTGTAGACTGTCAGCTCCTGGGGTCAGGGTCTCATTATCCCTGTAGACTGTCAGCTCCTGGGGTCAGGGTCTCATTATAGACTGTCAGCTCCTGGGGTCGGGGTCTCATTATCCCTGTAGACTGTCAGCTCCTGGGGTCAGGGTCTCATTATCCCCCCTAGACTGTCAGCTCCTGGGGTCAGGGTCTCATTATCCCTGTAGACTGTCAGCTCCTGGGGTCAGGGTCTCATTATCCCTGTAGACTGTCAGCTCCTGGGGTCAGGGTCTCATTATCCCTGTAGACTGTCAGCTCCTGGGGTCAGGGTCTCATTATCTCTGTAGACTGTCAGCTCCTGGGGTCAGGGTCTCATTATCCCTGTAGACTGTCAGCTCCTGGGGTCAGGGTCTCATTATAGACTGTCAGCTCCTGGGGTGAGGGTGTCACAATGAGCAGAGTTGGGTAATCGGGGGCGGAGTTTGGCGCAGGGGGGGAGGTGACGCGGTATAAAGGTGATTCGGTGACATTATACGAGGAAACAATCAATAAAAGTTACAATGTAATCTCTGATCGCTGAAAATCCAATTTTCTGAATTGCTGGGCAGTAAAGAGGACCTGTCACCCGCCTTCAGGGACAAATCCCGGACACGCCCCAATATACAGCAACCCAATCATTCTTCAGTCCCTGACTGTGCTGAGGTGATGTCATCAGTCTGCTGAAGGAGGAGGAGCCGTTTTCCTCAGTCTCCCCTCCCCCAGTGATCAGAATGTACATTGTAACTTTGTAGGAGGAGGCATTTCCTCAGTCTCCCCTCCCCCAGTGATCAGACTGTACACTGTAACTTTGTAGGAGGAGGCATTTCCTCAGTCTCCCCTCCCCCAGTGATCAGACTGTACATTGTAACTTTGTAGAAGGAGGAGGAGGCATTTCCTCAGTCTCCCCTCCCCTCCCCCAGTGATCAGACTGTACATTGTAACTTTGTAGAAGGAGGAGGAGGCATTTCCTCAGTCTCCCCTCCCCCAGTGATCAGACTGTACATTGTAACTTTGTAGAAGGAGTTGGAGGCATTTCCTCAGTCCCCTCCCCCGGTGATCAGACTGTACATTGTAACTTTGTAGAAGGAGGAGCATTTCCTCAGTCCCCCCTCCCCCAGTGATCAGACTGTACATTGTAACTTTGTAGAAGGGGAGGAGTCATTTCCTCAGTCTCCCCTCCCCCAGTGATCAGAATGTACATTGTAACTTTGTAGGAGGAGGCATTTCCTCAGTCTCCCCTCCCCCAGTGATCAGACTGTACACTGTAACTTTGTAGGAGGAGGCATTTCCTCAGTCTCCCCTCCCCCAGTGATCAGACTGTACATTGTAACTTTGTAGAAGGAGGAGGAGGCATTTCCTCAGTCTCCCCTCCCCTCCCCCAGTGATCAGACTGTACATTGTAACTTTGTAGAAGGAGGAGGAGGCATTTCCTCAGTCTCCCCTCCCCCAGTGATCAGACTGTACATTGTAACTTTGTAGAAGGAGTTGGAGGCATTTCCTCAGTCCCCTCCCCCGGTGATCAGACTGTACATTGTAACTTTGTAGAAGGAGGAGCATTTCCTCAGTCCCCCCTCCCCCAGTGATCAGACTGTACATTGTAACTTTGTAGAAGGGGAGGAGTCATTTCCTCAGTCCCCTCCCCCGGTGATCAGACTGTACATTGTAACTTTGTAGAAGGAGGAGGAGGCATTTCCTCAGTCCCCCCTCCCCCAGTGATCAGACTGTACATTGTAACTTTGTAGGAGGAAGAGGATCGATCTATTTATTATTTATCTATTGATCTAACTGACCTGCAGCTGAGATGTGGCTTGATTGTGACTTCACTGGCCGCATGCCTGTTGCAGATCCATGGATTGAAGCCAGGCGGGGCTCAGCAGACACCATTCTCTCCTGGTAGTCATGGTTTGGTATTTGCTGCCCTCTGGTGGGCAGAGCTGAGAGGAGATTTTTGTGGCAGGAATCTGTATACGGAGAATAAATAATGATTTGCTTCCCCTCCCCCACACTGAGGAGCCCAAGGATGAGGGTTTTCTATGTCATACTGATCCCTGGTCTTATTGTCAGGTGACCCCTGACTGGTTCCACCAATCACAGCTCCCCTCCTGCTGTTGCCTTTGTTGCCTCCTTCCCCAGCACAGGCGCCTCTCGAGTTCTGCTTCCCCCTACAGGACATCGAAGCTCCTCCCCCCTCCAGACATACAAAAAAAACCCAGCCAATCAGGTGCAGATCCTCCACATTGCTGTTTATTATCATCTGTCCATCTACTACACAGAGCCGTCACCGTCTGCAATGTACTACCTATAAGTGGTGATGAATGGCAGGGAGCCCCGCCCCCGAGGATCTCAGCCCCTCGTGTCCTCAGGGGATGTCATTGTGCTCCTCCACTGGTGGGCGGAGTGAAGGATGAAGGCAGAGATGCATGATTGGCTATTCCCTCTGTACACGGGAACATGCATAGCACTGAGGAGCGGCCGAGGGGGGCCACAGGCGGGGCTCGCGGTCTGCATGCGTGTGTGTGCGTGTGTGTGTGAGTGTGTGCGCATGCGTGTGTCATGGTCATCCTGTGCAGAACACATACACATAGAAAAGGGAAGACGTTCCCTACAAAACGTTTTATCTCAACTAAAAAGTGCGTAGAAATCGGTGGCGATGAAGGACGGCGCTCGGACGGGGGAGGGGTGTAACCCTGTTACTGGGGATCCGGGGGAGGGGTCACAGTGGGTCCAGCCCAGATTGAGGGGGACAGAAGGGCAGATAGACGAAGACGATGAATACACGCGCTCCCATGATGCAATGTGTTGCACATCGAACCCTTCCTAGTCCATCTGTCGTAGCGTCATTCCGATCTTGAACCGCAGAGCGCGCCCCGGTGGGTGTTGGCGGTCGGGCGCCCTGGCGGCCATGTCTTCCGCTATGTGTGATGGGCACAAAGGGCTGCAGGTTGCCCCCCCAGAGGGAACTCAGTGACTCGGCCTCTCCCTCTATGGAGTCACTCCGATTTGCTGAAGCCGCTTATCGTCACCTTGCGCTCGTGTTTAATGGAGACCAGTTCCTGCAGCTGGAGGGCCCCACCGCCAATAAAGCAGAAGGCCGGGCACACGGGGCCCGAACAGTCCACGCTGCCCTCCCACAGGCCGCGGTGGGACACGGCGTCAAAGAAGCCCACGCGGCCCTTCTCGTAGTCGAGGCAGACGCCCAGGCGCGGGGGGAGGGGCATGGTACATCCAGTGGGGTCCCGGGAGGTGGGCGGGGAGCCGTGCGGCTGCAGAATCTTGCCCATGCCGATCGTCAGGAAGCAGAAGGATGGAGATACGTCCATTGTGGCATCTTCTGCTCCGGAGTCGTGTCCGCTGTCCGGGTCATAGCGGCTGCCAGAGAGAGAGAGAGAGGGAGAAAATAATCAATCACCCTATACGCCATGACTCACCGATCAATATATCATCTATACCGATCAATACATCCTCCACACCAATTAATACATCCTCCATACCGATCAATACATCATCCATACCAATCAATACATCATCCATACCGATCAATATATCATCCATACCAATCAATATATCATCCACACCGATCAATACATCATCCACACCGATCAATACATCATCCACACCGACCAATACATCCTCCATACCGATCAATACATCATCCATACCAATCAATATATCATCTATACCAATCAATATATCATCTATACCGATCAATACATCATCCATACCAATCAATATATCATCTATACCAATCAATACATCCTCCATACCGATCAATACATCATCCATACCAATCAATATATCATCCACACCGATCAATACATCATCCACACCGATCAATACATCATCCACACCGATCAATACATCATCCACAATCCAATACATCCTCCATACCGATCAATACATCATCCATACCAATCAATATATCATCTATACCGATCAATACATCCTCCATACCGATCAATACATCATCCATACCGATCAATACATCATCCACACCGATCAATACGTCATATAAACCGATCAATACATCATCCACACCGATCAATACATCTATAAATCATGGTGTACAGACCCGGAACTCGGCACAGGGATGGTGGGAACCCCTGATAATGGTGGAATATGATTGGCTCCTCTAGTGATGGGGGTGGAATGTGATTGGCTCCTCTAGTGATGGGGGTGGGGTTGGCTCCTCTAGTGATGGGGGTAGAATATGATTGGCTCCTCTAGTGATGGGGACGGGGTTGGCTCCTCTAGTGATGGGGGTGGAATGTGATTGGCTCCTCTAGGGATGGGGGTGGGGTTGGCTCCTCTAGGGATGGGGTGGGGTTGGCTCCTCTAGTGATGGGGGTGGGGTTGGCTCCTCTAGTGATGGGGGTGGGGTTGGCTCCTCTAGTGATGGGGGTGGAATGTGATTGGCTCCTCTAGTGATGGGGGTGGAATGTGATTGGCTCCTCTAGTGATGGGGGTGGGGTTGGCTCCTCTAGGGATGGGGGTGGGGTTGGCTCCTCTAGTGATGGGGGTGGAATGTAATTGGCTCCTCCAGTGATGGGGTGGGGTTGGCTCCTCTAGGGATGGGGGGGGGGGGTGTTTTGCTCCTCTAGTGATGGGGTTGTTTGGCTCCTCTAGTGATGGGGGTGGGATTGGCTCCTCTAGTGATGGGGGTGGGATTGGCTCCTCTAGGGATGGGGGTGGGGTTGGCTCCTCTAGTGATGGGGGTGGGGTTGGCTCCTCTAGGGATGGGGGTGGGGGTGGCTCCTCTAGGGATGGGGGTGGGGTTGGCTCCTCTAGTGATGGGGGTGGGATTGGCTCCTCTAGTGATATGGGTGGGGTTGGCTCCTCTAGGGATGGGGGTGGGATTGACTCCTCTAGTGATGGGGGGGTGTTTGGCTCCTCTAGTGATGGGGGTGGGGTTGGCTCCTCTAGGGATGGGGGTGTTTGGCTCCTCTAGTGATGGGGGTGGGGTTGGGTCCTCTAGGGATGGGGGTGGGGTTGGCTCCTCTAGGGATGGGGGTAGTATGTGATTGGCTCCTCTAGTGATGGGGGTGGGGTTGGCACCTCTAGTGATGGGGGGGTGTTTGGCTCCTCTAGTGATGGGGGTGGGGTTGGCTCCTTTAGTGATGGGGGTGGGGTTGGCTCCTCTAGTGATGGGGGTGGGGTTGGCTCCTCTAGGGATGGGGGTGGGATTGGCTCCTCTAGGGATGGGGGTGGGATTGGCTCCTCTAGTGATGGGGGGGTGTTTGGCTCCTCTAGTGATGGGGGTGGGGTTGGCTCCTCTAGGGATGGGGTGGGGTTGGCTCCTCTAGGGATGGGGGTGGGGTTGGCTCCTCTAGTGATGGGGTGGGGTTGGCTCCTCTAGGGATGGGGGTGGGGTTGGCACCTCTAGTGATGGGGGGGTGTTTGGCTCCTCTAGTGATGGGGGTGTTTGGCTCCTCTAGGGATGGAGGTGGGGTTGGCTCCTCTAGGGATGGGGGTGTTTGGCTCCTCTAGTGATGGGGGTGGGGTTGGCACCTCTAGTGATGGGGGTGTTTGGCTCCTCTAGTGATGGGGGTGGGGTTGGCACCTCTAGTGATGGGGGTGGGGTTGGCACCTCTAGTGATGGGGGTGGGGTTGGCACCTCTAGTGATGGGGGTGGGGTTGGCACCTCTAGTGATGGGGGGGTGTTTGGCTCCTCTAGTGATGGGGGTGGGGTTGGCATCTCTAGTGATGGGGGGGTGTTTGGTTCCTCTAGTGATGGGGGTGTTTGGCACCTCTAGTGATGGAGTTGGGGTTGGCTCCTCTAGGGATGGGGGTGTTTGGCTCCTCTAGTGATGGGGGTGGGGTTGGCACCTCTAGTGATGGGGGTGTTTGGCTCCTCTAGTGATGGAGTTGGGGTTGGCTCCTCTAGGGATGGGGGTGTTTGGCTCCTCTAGTGATGGGGGTGGGGTTGGCACCTCTAGTGATGGGGGTGTTTGGCTCCTCTAGTGATGGGGGTGGGGTTGGCACCTCTAGTGATGGGGGGGTGTTTGGCTCCTCTAGGGATGGGGGTGTTTGGCTCCTCTAGGGATGGGGGTGGGGCTCTCACCTCGGGCTCACCACGTCTTGCGGCATTTGGAATAATTCCTGTAATTTGCTCTCCTGGCCGACGCCCACCTTCACCACGTAGGAGCTGGGGTCCACGGTGCACTCCCAGTAGTAGCGGCCCTGAGTGATGGCGACGTCCCCGAGCACCAACTCCATGGAGACGTGGCAGCTGGTCATCAGGCGCTCGGCGGCGAACAGCATGGGGACCCCCGGGACGCTGCGCACCGCCCTCCGATCCTTACTGACCACCAGGCGGTCCCGCGGGAAGCCGCAGCTGCTGTCCAGGAAGAAGTTCAGCACTGCGGAGAGAGAGAAGAGCGCGGGGCCCCCACAGTTAGGACCTCGCATTGTGGAGGCTTCACTTCATTAGAGACTGCAAGGCATCCAGCAAACAGACCCTGCATGGTGTCCGGCAGGGAGGAGGACCATCAGGGACCATCAGCCACAAATCCACAATATTTGTAACAATCGGCCCCCATAGGAGTGCGACCTACCGGCAGAGATATGGCTCATATACCATGGATACATCTATATACCCAACACTCCCGCCTGCCGACATACCTACAGCCACCTATATATACACTGATCTATATATGACAGGTAGGTTGGTGTTGGGTTAGAGGTAGGTTGGTGTTGGGTTAGAGGTAGGTTGGGGTCCAGGTTAGAGGTAGGTTGGTGTTGGGTTAGAGGTAGGTTGGGGTCCAGGTTAGAGGTAGGTTGGGGTCCAGGTTTGAGGTAGGTTGGGGTTCAGGTTAGAGGTAGGTTGGTGTTGGGTTAGAGGTAGGTTGGGGTCCAGGTTAGAGGTAGGTTGGTGTTGAGTTAGAGGTAGGTTGGGGTCCAGGTTAGAGGTAGGTTGGGGTCCAGGTTTGAGGTAGGTTGGGGTTCAGGTTAGAGGTAGGTTGGTGTTGGGTTAGAGGTAGGTTGGGTTAGAGGTAGGTTGAGGTTGGGTTATTGGTAGGTTGGGGTTCAGGTTAGAGGTAGGTTGAGGTTGGTTTATTGGTAGGTTGGGGTTGTGTTAGAGGTAGGTTGGTGTTGGGTTAGAGGTAGTTTGGGGTTTGGTTAGAGGTAGGTTGGTGTTGGGTTAGAGGTAGGTTGAGGTTGGGTTATTGGTAGGTTGGGGTTCAGGTTAGAGGTAGGTTGAGGTTGGGTTAGAGGTAGGTTGGGGTTGGGTTAGAGGTAGGTTGGTGTTGGGTTAGAGGTAGGTTAGGGTTCAGGTTAGAGGTAGGTTGGGGTAGGGTTAGAGGTAGGTTGGTGTTGGGTTAGAGGTAGGTTGGGGTTCAGGTTAGAGGTAGGTTGAGGTTGGGTTAGAGGTAGGTTGGGTTAGAGGTAGGTTGAGGTTGGGTTGAGGTAGGTTGGTGTTGGGTTAGTGGTAGGTTGGGGTTGGGTTAGAGGTAGGTAGGTGTTGGGTTAGAGGTAGTTTGGCGTTCAGGTTAGATGTAGGTTGGGGTTCAGGTTAGAGGTAGGGTGGTGTTAGGTTAGAGGTAGGTCGGGTTGAGGTAGGTTGGTGTTGGGTTAGAGGTAGGTTGGGTTAGTGGTAGGTTGGGGTTGGGTTAGTGGTAGGTTGGGGTTGGGTTAGAGGTAGGTTGAGGTTGGGTTAGAGGAAGGTTGGGGTTCAGGTTAGAGGTAGGTTGAGGTTGGGTTAGAGGTAGGTTGGGGTTCAGGTTAGAGGTAGGGTGGTGTTGGGTTAGAGGTAGGTTGGGTTGAGGTAGGTTGGTGTTGGGTTAGAGGAAGGTTGGGTTAGTGGTAGGTTGGGGTTGGGTTAGAGGTAGGTTGGGGTTGGGTTAGAGGTAGGTTGGGGTTCAGGTTAGAGGTAGGTTGAGGTTGGGTTAGAGGTAGGTTGGGGTTGGGTTAGAGGTAGGTTGGGGTTGGGTTAGAGGTAGGTTGGGGTTCAGGTTAGAGGTAGGTTGGGGTTCAGGTTAGAGGTAGGTTGGGGTTTGGTTAGAGGTTGGTTGGGGTTGGGTTAGAGGTAGGTTGGGGTTGGGTTAGAGGTAGGTTGGGGTTCAGGTTAGAGGTAGGTTGGGGTTCAGGTTAGAGGTAGGTTGGGGTTGGGTTAGAGGTAGGTTGGTGTTGGGTTAGAGGTAGGTTGGGGTTGGGTTAGAGGTAGGTTGGGGTTCAGGTTAGAGGTAGGTTGAGGTTGGGTTAGAGGTAGGTTGGGGTTCAGGTTAGAGGTAGGTTGGGGTTGGGTTAGAGGTAGGTTGGGGTTCAGGTTAGAGGTAGGTTGGGGTTGGGTTAGAGGTAGGTTGGGGTTCAGGTTAGAGGTAGGTTGGGGTTGGGTTAGAGGTAGGTTGGTGTTGGGTTAGAGGTAGGTTGGGGTTGGGTTAGAGGTAGGTTGGGGTTCAGGTTAGAGGTAGGTTGAGGTTGGGTTAGAGGTAGGTTGGGGTTCAGGTTAGAGGTAGGTTGAGGTTGGGTTAGAGGTAGGTTGGGGTTGAGGTTAGAGGTAGGTTGAGGTTGGGTTAGAGGTAGGTTGGGGTTCAGGTTAGAGGTAGGTTGAGGTTGGGTTAGAGGTAGGTTGGGGTTCAGGTTAGAGGTAGGTTGAGGTTGGGTTAGAGGTAGGTTGAGGTTGGGTTAGAGGTAGGTTGGGTTAGAGGTGGGTTGGGGTTGGGTTAGAGGTGGGTTGGGGTTCAGGTTAGAGGTAGGTTGAGGTTGGGTTAGAGGTAGGTTGGGGTTGGGTTAGAGGTAGGTTGGGGTTCAGGTTAGAGGTAGGTTGAGGTTGGGTTAGAGGTAGGTTGAGGTTGGGTTAGAGGTAGGTTGGGGTTGGGTTAGAGGTGGGTTGGGGTTCAGGTTAGAGGTAGGTTGGTGTTGAGTTAGAGGTAGGTTGGGGTCCAGGTTAGAGGTAGGTTGGGGCTGGGTTAGAGGTAGGTTGGGGTTCAGGTTAGAGGTAGGTTGAGGTTGGGTTAGAGGTAGGTTGGGGTTCAGGTTAGAGGTGGGTTGGGTTAGAGGTAGGTTGGGGTTCAGGTTAGAGGTAGGTTGGGGTTCAGGTTAGAGGTGGGTTGGGTTAGAGGTAGGTTGGGGTTCAGGTTAGAGGTAGGTTAGGCTTAGAAAACAACGTTTTGTGATCTTTCTGCAGACAATTCATCCTGAAGAGTTCCTGAGTTCCCTCGGGTGTCTCCTGTGTGTGGAGCTCAGAGATGGTGGGACTCTGGCCATACCCCGGGACAGATCACTCTGGACATGACCTCAGTCTCCTCTCTGATTAACAGAGAATGAGGTGCCTCAGAGCGGGTGAGCTGTACCTGGAGCGGGTGAGCTGTACCTAGAGCAGGTGAGCTGTACCTGGAGCAGGTGAGCTGTACCTGGAGCGGGTGAGCTGTACCTGGAGCGAGTGAGCTGTACCTGGAGCGGGTGAGCTGTACCTGGAGCGAGTGAGCTGTACCTGGAGCGGGTGAGCTGTACCTGGAGTGGGTGAGCTGTACCTGGAGCGGGTGGAGTGTGCAGGTAGATGTCCTCGCTGTATTCCCCGTATCCGGCCTTGTTGTAGCCTCGCACCCTCAGCACATACACGCTGTCAATGTCGGGCCCCTCTAAGACGGTGCTCAGGCCCCAGATCTCCTCCCGCCGTTGCCACAGCTTGAGGGTCTTGTGTTTGGGGTCGGTTTTGCGATACTCCACCGTGTAGTGCCAGGCGGGGGCCGAGTCCTGGGGGAGGCGCCAGCTCAGGTAGATCTGGTCATAGGCGTACGTACGCTGGGTGTCGATAACGGGAGCATCTGGAGCTGGAGGGGGAGGAAGGAGAACAGTAAGAGAGGATGGACAGGAAGGTGAATGGAGGAGGAGCGAGCAAAGTGGGAAGAAGAGAGGGAGAAGTCCATGCTGAGAGAGGGAGAGAGTCCTCGTTACTGCAGATCCCAGATCAGAGAACGAGCAGAAGGATGCAGGCAGAGAGTCAGTCCAAGGAGCCTGGAGAGTCAAGAGGAAGCCAGGGTGATAGAGGAGATGAGGACCGGAAGATGCAGGAGATGAGGAGAGGGGGATCAGCGGATGGGGAGAGCAGAACACAGGAGAAAAGGAGAGAACATAGGAGATGAGGAGAGCATCTGAGATGGGGAGAGAACATAGGAGATGAGGAGAGCATCTGAGATGAGGAGAGGAGAGCATCTGAGATGAGGAGAGCATCTGAGATGAGGAGAGCATCTGAGATGAGGAGAGGAGAGCATCTGAGATGAGGAGAGGAGAGCATCTGAGATGAGGAGAGCATCTGAGATGAGGAGAGGAGAGCATCTGAGATGAGAAGAGGAGAGCATCTGAGATGAGGAGAGGAGAGCATCTGAGATGAAGAGAGGAGAACATAGGAGATGAGGAGAGCATCTGAGATGAGGAGAGGAGAGCATCTGAGATGAGAAGAGGAGAGCATCTGAGATGAGGAGAGCATCTGAGATGAGGAGAGGAGAACATCTGAGATGAGGAGAGGAGAACATAGGAGATGAGGAGAGCATCTGAGATGAGGAGAGGAGAACATAGGAGATGAGGAGAGCATCTGAGATGAGGAGAGGAGAACATAGGAGATGAGGAGAGGAGAGCATCTGAGATGAGGAGAGGAGAACATAGGAGATGAGGAGAGCATCTGAGATGAGAAGAGGAGAACATAGGAGATGAGGAGAGCATCTGAGATGAGAAGAGGAGAACATAGGAGATGAGGAGAGGAGAGCATCTGAGATGAGGAGAGGAGAACATAGGAGATGAGGAGAGCATCTGAGATGAGAAGAGGAGAACATAGGAGATGAGGAGAGGAGAGCATCTGAGATGAGGAGAGGAGAACATAGGAGATGAGGAGAGGAGAGCATCTGAGATGAGGAGAGGAGAGCATCTGAGATGAGGAGAGGAGAGCATCTGAGATAAGTAGAGGAGAACATAGGAGATGAGGAGAGCATCTGAGATGAGAAGAGGAGAACATAGGAGATGAGGAGAGGAGAGCATCTGAGATGAGGAGAGCAGAACATAGGAGATGAGGAGAGCATCTGAGATGAGAAGAGGAGAACATAGGAGATGAGGAGAGGAGAACATCTGAGATGAGGAGAGGAGAACATAGGAGATGAGGAGAGGAGAGCATCTGAGATGAGGAGAGGAGAGCATCTGAGATAAGTAGAGGAGAACATAGGAGATGAGGAGAGCATCTGAGATGAGGAGAGGAGAGCATCTGAGATGAGGAGAGCATCTGAGATGAGGAGAGGAGAACATCTGAGATGAGGAGAGGAGAACATAGGAGATGAGGAGAGCATCTGAGATGAGGAGAGGAGAACATAGGAGATGAGGAGAGGAGAGCATCTGAGATGAGGAGAGGAGAACATAGGAGATGAGGAGAGCATCTGAGATGAGAAGAGGAGAACATAGGAGATGAGGAGAGGAGAGCATCTGAGATGAGGAGAGGAGAACATAGGAGATGAGGAGAGCATCTGAGATGAGGAGAGGAGAACATAGGAGATGAGGAGAGCATCTGAGATGAGAAGAGGAGAACATAGGAGAAGAGGAGAACATAGGAGATGAGGAGAGGAGAGCATCTGAGATGAGGAGAGGAGAACATAAGAGATGAGGAGAGCATCTGAGATGAGAAGAGGAGAACATAGGAGATGAGGAGAGGAGAGCATCTGAGATGAGGAGAGGAGAACATAGGAGATGAGGAGAGGAGAGCATCTGAGATGAGGAGAGGAGAGCATCTGAGATAAGTAGAGGAGAACATAGGAGATGAGGAGAGCATCTGAGATGAGAAGAGGAGAACATAGGAGATGAGGAGAGCATCTGAGATGAGAAGAGGAGAACATAGGAGATGAGGAGAGGAGAGCATCTGAGATGAGGAGAGGAGAACATAGGAGATGAGGAGAGGAGAGCATCTGAAATGAGGAGAGGAGAGCATCTGAGATGAGGAAAGGAGAGCATCTGAGATGAGAAGAGGAGAACATAGGAGATGAGGAGAGGAGAGCATCTGAGATGAGGAGAGGAGAGCATCTGAGATGAGGAGAGGAGAACATCTGAGATGAGGAGAGGAGAACATCTGAGATGAGGAGAGGAGAACATCTGAGATGAGGAGAGATGAACATCTGAGATGAGGAGAGGAGAACATCTGAGATGAGGAGAACATCTGAGATGAGGAGAACATCTGAGATGAGGAGAGGAGAACATCTGAGATGAGGAGAGGAGAACATAGGAGATGAGGAAAGGAGAACACAAGAGTTGAGGAGAAAACTGAGATGTGGATGAGAAGAGGAGAACATAGGAGACAAGGAAAGGAGAACACAAGATATGGAGAACATAGGAGACTTGGATGAGAAGAGGAGAACATAGGAGATGAGGAGAGGAGAACATAGGAGATGAGGAGAGGAGAACAGAGGAGAGGAGAACATAGGAGATGAGGAGAGGAGAACAGAGGAGAGGAGAACATAGGAGATGAGGAGAGGAGAACATAGGAGATGAGGAGAGGAGAACAGAGGAGAGGAGAACATAGGAGATGAGGAGAGGAGAACAGAGGAGAGGAGAACATAGGAGATGAGGAGGATATAGGAGATGAGATGAGGAGGACATAGGAGATGAGGAGGATATAGGAGATGAGGAGGATATAGGAGATGAGGAGGACATAGGAGATGAGGACATAGGAGATGAGGAGATGAGGTCACAGGGAATGGGGAACAAAATCCATTATTGGGAATAATGAAAACAAAAAGCTGTAATGAAGGAGGAAAGTAGAGGAGATGAAAAATAAAAGATAAGTCTAGAAGATAAGAGAACAGAGGATGGAGATGGAGGACAGAAGATGGAGATGATGGACAGAGGATGGAGATGGAGGACAGAAGATGGAGATGGAGGACAGAGGATGGAGATGGAGGACAGAAGATGGAGATGGAGGATAGAGGATGGAGATGGAGGACAGAAGATGGAGTTGGAGGATATTGGATAGAGATGGGGTCAGAGGATGGAGATGGAAGACAGTAGATGGAGATGGAGGACAAAGGATGAAGATGGAGGACAGAAGATGGAGATGGAGGACAAAGGATGGAGATGGAGGACAGAAGATGGAGGATATTGGATAGAGATAGGGTCAGAGGATGGAGATGAAGGACAGAAGATGGAGATGGAGGACAAAGGATGGAGATGGAGGACAGAGGATGGAGAAAGAGGACAGAGGATGGAGATGCAGGACAAGGGATAGAGATGGAGGACAAAGGATGGAGATGGAGGACAAAGGATGGAGATGGAAGATGGTGATCAGAGAAGCAGGACAAAGGATGGAGGACAGAAGATGGAGATGGAGGACAGAGGATGGGGATGGAGGACAGAGGATGGAGATGGAGTACAGAAGATGGGGATGGAGGACAGAGGATGGGGATGGAGGACAGAGGATGGGGATGGAGGACAGAGGATGGAGATGGAGGACAAAGTATGGAGATGGAGGACAGAGGATGGGGATGGAGGACAGAGGATGGGGATGGAGGACAGAGGATGGAGATGGAGGACAGAGGATGAAGATGAGGCTCATGGAGACAGAGAACAGATGGCGGACACATAGGGGTGAAAGGCCAGAATTATCCTAAACATAGAAGAAGATAAAAGTAAATCAAAGTGGAGGCCATCTTGGAACAGGAGGGTGGAGCTTCCCCTTAGCAGTGGGTGGGGACAGGGACAGGGAGGGAGGAGAAGGGGAGGTCCGAGCCTCTGAGGAGGAGAGCGGATTGGTAACTTGCCTCTTCTGTCTCCCGGACTGCAGGTCACACTGAGAGGCCTACAAACAGAGAGAGGGACATGTGGGTCTGAGATGGGCCACATCTGGGCCACTAGGGCCCCCTGCAGGAGGAAAGAAGGACCCCCAGTCTGCACTAACAATCCCATCCTGCCTGCTGGCATACTGTGAGCGCGGCGCGCCATTTAAAGGGCCACTCCACCATTAACCTCCATGTCAGTTATGGTTGGGTTCTAGAAGGAACCCCCCCCCAGGGTCTTCCCTCTCTCGGGGCCCCTGGGCCCCAAACTCTCAGTGCCGGACGTTTCTCAGGTGGACACAGCAGGAGTGAGACTTCACAATTGTTGGGGGCGTGGCTGGAATCTGACATTTTTGGTGGAGTGACCTTTTAATGTCTGACATCATATAATGGAAGGACTGGAGCTCCTCCCCCCCATAGGGGGCCGACCTACCAATAGCCCCTCCCACCTTCAGGTGATAGAACCCAAATCCCCCAATCCGCATCTGGTCTGCTCTCTCCTGATTGGCCGGAATTTAATTTCCTGGGGGGGGGGGTATAAATACATCCTATCAGGAGGGGATCCTACCGGGAAGAGGGCTTTACAGTAACAGCTGCAGGAAGGGTTCATTGCAGTAACAGCTGCAGGAAGGGTTCATTACAGTAACAGCTGCAGGAAGGATTCATTACAGAAACAGCTGCAGGAAGGATTCATTACAGAAACAGCTGCAGGAAGGATTCATTACAGTAACAGCTGCAGGAAGGGTTCATTACAGTAACAGCTACAGGAAGGGTTCATTACAGTAACAGCTGCAGGAAGGATTCATTACAGAAACAGCTGCAGGAAGGGTTCATTACAGTAACAGCTACAGGAAGGGTTCATTACAGTAACAGCTGCAGGAAGGGTTCATTACAGTAACAGCTGCGGGAAGGATTCATTACAGAAACAGCTGCAGGAAGGGTTCATTACAGTAACAGCTGCAGGAAGGGTTCATTACGGTAACAGCTGCGGGAAGGGTTCATTACAGTAACAGCTGCAGGAAGGGTTCATTACAGTAACAGCAGCGGGAAGGATTCATTACAGTAACAGCTGCAGGAAGGGATCATTACAGTAACAGCTGCGGGAAGGATTCATTACGGTAACAGCTGCAGGAAGGGTTCATTACGGTAACAGCTGCGGGAAGGATTCATTACGGTAACAGCTGCAGGAAGGATTCATTACGGTAACAGCTGCGGGAAGGATTCATTACGGTAACAGCTGCAGGAAGGATTCATTACGGTAACAGCTGCAGGAAGGATTCATTACGGTAACAGCTGCAGGAAGGGTTCATTACGGTAACAGCTGCAGGAAGGGTTCATTACGGTAACAGCTGCAGGAAGGATTCATTACGGTAACAGCTGCAGGAAGGATTCATTACGGTAACAGCTGCGGGAAGGATTCATTACGGTAACAGCTGCAGGAAGGATTCATTACGGTAACAGCTGCGGGAAGGATTCATTACGGTAACAGCTGCGGGAAGGATTCATTACGGTAACAGCTGCACGAAGGGTTCATTACGGTAACAGCTGCGGGAAGGATTCATTACGGTAACAGCTGCGGGAAGGGTTCATTACGGTAACAGCTGCGGGAAGGGTTCATTACGGTAACAGCTGCGGGAAGGGTTCATTACGGTAACAGCTGCGGGAAGGGTTCATTACGGTAACAGCTGCGGGAAGGGTTCATTATGGTAACAACTGCAGGAAGGGTTCATTACGGTAATAGCTGTAGGAAGGGTTCATTACGGTAACAGCTGCAGGAAGGGTTCATTACGGTAACAGCTGTAGGAAGGATTCATTACAGTAACAGCTGCGGGAAGGGTTCATTATGGTAACAACTGCAGGAAGGGTTCATTACGGTAACAGCTGTAGGAAGGATTCATTACAGTAACAGCTGCGGGAAGGATTCATTACAGTAACAGCTGCGGGAAGGGTTCATTACAGTAAGAGCTGTGGACTTTTACTATAGGATAACATGGAATTACAGCTGTTGTGAGGTCAGGAAGTTTGTGGTTTTGTGTTTTTCTCTTCTCAGGACCAAGGTGAAGTCTGAGAGGATGAGTTTGCTGGACGTACCGGCTGTAGTCATGTGATCCATCAAGCTATAATTATCACCTAACTGAAAGTGCACTGAAGGCATGCCACAATGACCCCGCAGGAAACAGTACTGCCTGACACTTCAGCATGCCTTATATGCCCTGCTGGATTATGGCACTTCTGGCAATAATTGTGACCATCTACCAGCCCTCATAGCAGATATTCCATCCTCCATGCGGCTCTGCAGCATTTCCACTCTCTAATGGACATTCCCTGGAGGAGAGTCCAGATTTACCTCTGACGAAGCTCAGTTCAGTCAGTAACTTCAGCTCTCTACTGACGTCCAGCTTGAATGGTGGGAGAGGGACGCAGGCCGCCGAGCGGAAGGTCTGAACGGAGTCGATGGCTCGGATGATCCTGAGGAAGGAGAAGACAACATCAGAACATGGGAGGAGGTCTATGGAGGAGACCCTCTTATATCATACATGGGAGGAGGTCTATGGAGGAGACCCTCTTATATCAGAACATGGGAGGAGGTCTATGGAGGAGACCCTCTTATATCAGACATGGGAGGAGGTCTATGGAGGAGACCCTCTTATATCAGAACATGGGAGGAGGTCTATGGAGGAGACCCTCTTATATCAGACATGGGAGGAGGTCTATGGAGGAGACCCTATTATATCATACATGGGAGGAGGTCTATGGAGGAGACCTTCTTATATCAGAACATGGGAGGAGGTCTATGGAGGAGACCCTCTTATATCAGAACATGGGAGGAGGTCTATGGAGGAGACCCTCTTATATCATACATGGGAGGAGGTCTATGGAGGAGACCTTCTTATATCAGAACATGGGAGGAGGTCTATGGAGGAGACCTTATATCAGAACATGGGAGGAGGTCTATGGAGGAGACCTTCTTATATCAGAACATGGGAGGAGGTCTATGGAGGAGAACTTCTTATATCAGAACATGGGAGGAGGTCTATGGAGGAGACCTTCTTATATCAGAACATGGGAGGAGGTCTATGGAGGAGAACTTCTTATATCAGAACATGGGAGGAGGTCTACGGAGGAGACCTTCTTATATCAGAACATGGGAGGAGGTCTACAGAGGAGACCTTCTTATATCAGAACATGGGAGGAGGTCTACGGAGGAGACCTTCTTATATCAGAACATGGGAGGAGGTCTATGGAGGAGACCCTCTTATATCAGAACATGGGAAGGTCTATGGAGGAGACCTTCTTATATCAGAACATGGGAGGAGGTCTATGGAGGAGACCTTCTTATATCAGAACATGGGAGGAGGTCTATGGAGGAGACCCTCTTATATCAGAACATGGGAGGAGGTCTATGGAGGAGACCTTCTTATATCAGAACATGGGAGGAGGTCTATGGAGGAGACCTTCTTATATCATACATGGGAGGAGGTCTATGGAGGAGACCTTCTTATATCAGAACATGGCAGGAGGTCTATGGAGGAGACCCTCTTATATCAGAACATGGGAGGAGGTCTATGGAGGAGACCCTCTTATATCAGAACATGGGAGGAGGTCTATGGAGGAGACCCTATTATATCAGAACATGGGAGGAGGTCTATGGAGGAGACCTTCTTATATCAGAACATCTCACAATTTTTATTGGCATTGAGCGCGGCTGCTGTCTGTACTGTGATTGGATGGAATGAGGCTGACGAATCAGCATGGATCTAGCACCCTGGTGGTTGTCGGGTCTCACCGCTCATGCAGCTGTTTTGCCGCTAGGACAAAGCACGGCTGTTCCGTCTCCTTCATCACCTCCTGAGCGTAGCACACCAGCCCCGAATTCTCCAACAGCGTCTGCCGCTCCCACACCTGGGCCTCCAGCACACAACGCCGCTCCCGCTGCCGCTCCGCAATGTCCCGGCTCAGCGAGGCCTGCTTGTCGTCCAGGGCGGAGCGCAGCGCTCCAATCAGCTGCAGAGCCTCTTCCTGGGCCTTCCCTCCATTCATCTGTAGGGTCATTATTGAGCAATTATTGGGAAAGTATGGCATATTTATTGATTATTGGGTCATTCTTGACATGTATGTCGGGGGGGGGGGGGTCACAGGGAGGAGGGTAATGCCTGTATGTCGGGGGGGGGGGGGAGGTCACAGGGAGGAGGGAGGATGGTGACACCTGTATGTCGGGGGGGGGGGGGGTCACAGGGAGGAGGGAGGATGGTGACACCTGTATGTCGGGGGGGGAGGGTCACAGGGAGGAGGGAGGATGGTGATGCCTGTATGTTGGCGGGGGGTCAGAGGGAAGAGGGAGGATGGTGATGCCTGTATGTTGGCGGGGGGTCACAGGGAGGAGGGAGGATGGTGATGCCTGTATGTTGGCGGGGGGGTCACAGGGAGGAGGGAGGATGGTGACACCTGTATGTCGAGGGGGGGGGTCACAGGGAGGATGGAGGATGGTGACACCTGTATGTCGGGGGGGGGGGGGAGGTCACAGGGAGGATGGAGGATGGTGATGCCTGTATGTTGGGGGGGGGGGTCACAGGGAGGATGGTGACACCTGTATGTCGGGGGGGGGTCACAGGGAAGAGGGAGGATGGTGGCACCTGTATGTCGGGGGGGAGGATGGTGACACCTGTATGTCGGGGGGGAGGATGGTGACACCTGTATGTCTGGGGGGGGTCACAGGGAAGAGGGAGGATGGTGGCACCTGTATGTCGGGGGGGAGGATGGTGACACCTGTATGTCGGGGGGGAGGATGGTGACACCTGTATGTCGGGGGGGAGGATGGTGACACCTCTATGTCTGGGGGGGGTCACAGGGAAGAGGGAGGATGGTGGCACCTGTATGTCGGGGGGGAGGATGGTGACACCTGTATGTCGGGGGGGAGGATGGTGACACCTGTATGTCGGGGGGGAGGATGGTGACACCTGTATGTCGGGGGGGAGGATGGTGACACCTCTATGTCTGGGGGGGGGTCACAGGGAAGAGGGAGGATGGTGGCACCTGTATGTCGGGGGGGAGGATGGTGACACCTGTATGTCGGGGGGGAGAATGGTGACACCTGTATGTCGGGGGGGAGGATGGTGACACCTGTATGTCTGGGGGGGGTCACAGGGAAGAGGGAGGATGGTGGCACCTGTATGTCGGGGGGGAGGATGGTGACACCTGTATGTCGGGGGGGAGGATGGTGACACCTGTATGTCTGGGGGGGGTCACAGGGAAGAGGGAGGATGGTGACACCTGTATGTCGGGGGGGAGGATGGTGACACCTGTATGTCGGGGGGGGGGTCACAGGGAGGAGGGAGGATGGTGGCACCTGTATGTCGGGGGGTACGGGGAGGTGATGGGCGGGGTCATGTAGATTGTCCCGCCTCCCTCTGCCTCCTGTATGGCAGAACTGAGGATCTGGGGGTTCTTATGACAATTTACCAGCATGCTGGCCAATCTCCAAGGACATGTGACTGCCTCCCCTCCTCCCCTGACATCATCGTTTCTGTACAATCAAATAATGGGGAGTTTTGGGTTCTCCTGATGATTTGCCAGCATGCTGGTTGATTTCTGGGGACACAGGACAGTGATTTCTTCTCCCCCTCCCCCCTTCTATGAAATGTTAGTGTCGTGAGCAGCGGGTATTGGTGGGGGGGCAGAATTTGGGGCGATCAGCGGGTATTGGGGGGGTGCAGAATTTGGGGCGATCAGCGGGTATTGGGGGGGGGCAGAATTGAGGGCAATCAGCGGGTATTGCGGGGGGGGGGCAGAATTGGGGGTGATCAGCGGGTATTGGGGGGGGGCAGAATTGGGGGCGATCAGCGGGTATTGGGGGGGCAGAATTTGGGGCGATCAGCGGGTATTGGGGGGGGCCAGAATTTGGGACGATCAGCGGGTATTGGGGGGGGGGCAAAATTGGGGGCGATCAGCGGGTATTGGGGAGGGCAGAATTGGGGGAGATCAGTAGGTATTGGGGGGGCAGAATTGGGGGCGATCAGCGGGTATTGGGGGGGCAGAATTGGGGGCGATCAGCGGGTATGCGGGGGGGGGGCAGAATTGGGGGCGATCAGCGGGTATTGGGGGGGGGCAGAATTGGGGGCGATCAGCGGGTATTGGGGGGGCAGAATTTGGGGTGATCAGCGGGTATTGGGGGGGGGGGCAGAATTGGGGGCGATCAGCAGGTATTGGGATTGGCAGAATTGGGGGCGATCAGCGGGTATTGGGGGGGGGCAGATTTGGGGGCGATCAGCGGGTATTGGGGGGGCAGAATTTGTGGTGATCAGCGGGTATTGGGGGGGCAGAATTGGGGGCGATCAGCAGGTATTGGGGGGGGCAGAATTGGGGGCGATCAGCAGGTATTGGGGGGGTAGAATTTGGGGTGATCAGCGGGTATTGGGGGGGGGGCAGAATTGGGGAAGATCAGCAGGTATTGGGGGGGGCAGAATTGGGGGCGATCAGCGGGTATTGCGGGGGGGGGCAGAATTGGGGGCGATCAGCGGGTATTGGGAGGGCAGAATTTGGGGTGATCAGCGGGTATTGGGGGGGGCAGAATTGGGGGCGATCAGCGGGTATTGCGGGGGGGGGGGCAGAATTTGGGGTGATCAGCGGGTATTGGGGGGGGGGGCAGAATTGGGGGCGATCAGCGGGTATTGGGGGGGCAGAATTGGGGGGCGATCAGTGGGTATTGGGGGGGCAGAGTTGGGGGCGATCAGCGGGTATTGGGGGGGCAGAATTTGGGGCGATCAGCGGGTATTGGGGGGGGGCAGAATTTGGGGCGATCAGCGGGTATTGGGGGGGCAGAATGTGGGGCGATCCGCGGGTATGCGGGAGGGGCAGAATTGGGGGCGATCAGCGGGTATTGGGGGGGGGCAGAATTGGGGGCGATCAGCGGGTATTGGGGGGGCAGAATTTGGGGTGATCAGCGGGTATTGGGGGGGGGGGGCAGAATTGGGGGCGATCAGCAGGTATTGGGATTGGCAGAATTGGGGGCGATCAGCGGGTATTGGGGGGGGCAGATTTGGGGGCGATCAGCGGGTATTGGGGGGGCAGAATTTGTGGTGATCAGCGGGTATTGGGGGGGCAGAATTGGGGGCGATCAGCAGGTATTGGGATTGGCAGAATTGGGGGCGATCAGCGGGTATTGGGGGGGGCAGAATTGGGGGCGATCAGCAGGTATTGGGGGGTCAGAATTTGGGGTGATCAGCGGGTATTGGGGGGTGGGCAGAATTGGGGAAGATCAGCAGGTATTGGGGGGGGGGCAGAATTGGGGGCGATTAGCGGGTATTGCGGGGGGCAGAATTTGGGGTGATCAGCGGGTATTGGGGGGGGGGGCAGAATTGGGGGCGATCAGCGGGTATTGCGGGGGGGGGGCAGATTTGGTGGCGATCAGCGGGTATTGGGGGGGCAGAATTTGGGGTGATCAGCGGGTATTGGGGGGGGGCAGAATTGGGGGCGATCAGCGGGTATTGGGGGGGGGCAGAATTGGGGGGCGATCAGCGGGTATTGGGGGGGCAGAGTTGGGGGCGATCAGCGGGTATTGGGGGGGCAGAATTGGGGGGCGATCAGCAGGTATTGGGGGGCAGAATTTGGGGTGATCAGCGGGTATTGGGGGGGCAGAATTTGGGGCGATCAGCGGGTATTGGGGGGGGCAGAATTTGGGGCGATCAGCGGGTATTGGGGGGGCAGAATTTGGGGCGATCAGCGGGTATTGGGGGGGCAGAGTTGGGGCGATCAGCGGGTATTGGGGGGGGCAGAGTTGGGGGCGATCAGCGGGTATTGGGGGGGCAGAATTGGGGGCGATCAGCGGGTATGGGGGGGGGCAGAATGTGGGGCGATCAGCGGGTATTGGGGGGGGCAGAATTTGGGGCGATCAGCGGGTATTGGGGGGGCAGAATGTGGGGCGATCAGCGGGTATTGGGGGGGCAGAATGTGGGGCGATCAGCGGGTATTGGGGGGGGCAGAGTTGGGGGGCGATCAGCGGGTATTGGGGGGGCAGAATTGGGGGCGATCAGCGGGTATTGGGGGGGCAGAGTTGGGGGCGATCAGCGGGTATTGGGGGGGCAGAATGTGGGGCAATCAGCGGGTATTGGGGGGGGCAGAATGTGGGGCGATCAGCGGGTATGGGGGGGGGCAGAATGTGGGGCAATCAGCGGGTATTGGGGGGGGCAGAATTTGGGGCGATCAGCGGGTATTGGGGGGGGCAGAATGTGGGGCGATCAGCGGGTATTGGGGGGGGGGGCAGAATGTGGGGCGATCAGCGGGTATTGGGGGGGCAGAGTTGGGGGGCGATGGGACGTCCAATGGGAGGAGATTTCTCACCTCCGTCTGCTTTATGTTCTCCTCCAGCTCACTGATCTGTCCCTGCACGGCGTGCTGACTGCCCAGGATGTACGCCAGACTCTTACTGAGCTTCTCCTGCAACACAAGACATCCCATGATGCTCCTCCTGCCATCGCCTAGGCAACGGTACATATATGTCGCATCGCATTCCCCGAGATACAACATCCCCACCCCGGGGTCACATACATGCGGTGCGGTACGTCACATGTGATGATCGGAGGCGTACATGATGTGTGGATCTATGCTCACCAAGAACACGCAGGACCCTTTTTTTGGGTTCGCACCAGAATCAGATCACACGGGTAGTCACACCTCTGGGATCCGATTCTGCACATCGCACCGCGTTTTGTGGACCGATAACTCAACATACACACGCCTGCAGCGCTTCACATGAACGGGGAGCGATTCTGATGCGGTGCCAAATTCACACTGAAAACGCTGCAAATTCCACACCGCATCCGTGTGATCCCGATCCGAGCGATGTACATCCGTGTGATCCCAGTCCGAGCGATGTACATCCGTGTGATCCCAGTCCGAGCGATCTACATCCGCGTGATCCCGATCCGAGCGATGTACATCCGTGTGATCCCGATCCGAGCGATCTACATCCGTGTGATCCCAGTCTGAGCGATGTACATCCGTGTGATCGCAATCCGAGCAATCTACATCCGTGTGATCCCGATCCGAGCGATGTACATCCGTGTGATCCCAGTCCGAGCGATGTACATCCGTGTGATCCCAGTCCGAGCGATCTACATCCGTGTTATCCCAATCCGAGCGATCTACATGCTTGTGAACCCAATCCGAGAGATCTACATCCGTGTGATCCCAGTCTGAGCGATGTACATCCGTGTGATCGCAATCCGAGCAATCTACATCCGTGTGATCCCGATCCGAGCGATGTACATCCGTGTGATCCCAGTCCGAGCGATGTACATCCGTGTGATCCCAGTCCGAGCGATCTACATCCGTGTTATCCCAATCCGAGCGATCTACATCCTTGTGATCCCAATCCGAGCGATCTACATATGTGTGATCCCAATCCGAGCGATCTACATCCGTGTGATCCCGATCCGAGCGATCAACATCCGTGTGATCCTGATCCGAGCGATCTACATCCGTGTGATCCCAATCCGAGCGATCTACATCCGTGTGATCCAAATCCGAGCGATCTACATCCGTGTGATCCAAATCCGAGCGATCTACATCCGTGTGATCCGAATCCGAGCGATCTACATCCGTGTGATCCCAATCCGAGAGTTCTACATCCGTGTGATCCGAATCCGAGCGATCTACATCCGTGTGATCCAAATCCGAGAGATCTACATCCGTGTGATCCGAATCCGAGCGATCTACATCCGTGTGATCCAAATCCGAGAGATCTACATCCGTGTGATCCGAATCCGAGCGATCTACATCCGTGTGATCCTGATCCGAACGATCTATGTCCTTGTGATCCCAGTCCGAGCGATCTACATCCGTGTGATCCCAATCCGAGCGATCTACATCCGTGTGATCCCGGGATCAGTGTCCGAGCGATCTACATCCGTGTGATCCCAGTCCGAGCGATCTACATCCGTGTGATCCTGGTCCAAGCGATCTACATCCGTGTGATCCCGGGATCAGTGTTTGAGAGATCTACATCCGTGTGATCCCGGTCCGAACGATCTACATCCGTGTGATCCCGGTCCGAGCGATCTACATCCGTGTGATCCCGGTCCAAGCGATCTACATCCGTGTGATCCCGGGATCAGTGTTTGAGAGATCTACATCCGTGTGATCCCAGTCCGAGCGATCTACATCCGTGTGATCCCGGTCCGAGCGATCTACATCCGTGTGATCCCAGTCCGAGCGATCTACATCCGTGTGATCCCGGTCCAAGCGATCTACATCCGTGTGATCCCGGGATCAGTGTTTGAGAGATCTACATCCGTGTGATCCCGGTCCGAGCGATCTACATCCGTGTGATCCCGGTCCGAGCGATCTACATCCGTGTGATCCCGGGATCAGTGTTTGAGAGATCTACATCCATGTGATCCTGGTCCGAGCGATCTACATCCGTGTGATCCCGGTCCGAGCGATCTACATCCGTGTGATCCCGGTCCGAGCGATCTACATCCGCGTGATCCCGGTCCGAGTGATCTGCATCCGTGTGATCCCGGGATCAGTGTTCGAGCGATCTACATCCGTGTGATCCCGGTCCGAGCGATGATCCCGGGATCAGTGTTCGAGCAATCTACATCTGTGTGATCCCGGTCCGAGCGATATTTGATCTTCTATGATATTAGAACACGGAACACGCAGGCTGCGCGGGACGTCACCTCATGTTATATGACATCACAAGAAGTGTCACAAACACAACAATGTATCCCCGATATTGTATAGTATGATATGATCCCGGGACACAACATACGGGGCGGAGCGTGTGTCATACTATATACTGCCATGTCACATGATGTATACAACACAACAATGTATCTGATCTCCCATATCACATTATATCACGACTGATGCTGATACATTGTACTGAGTCTGGTTACATGTTATATCCTGTTACATTGTATCATATTAAATGATATCTTATTTATACAGAATGTCCTATTACATTTATATATATTATATCCTCTTACATTGTAATATTCCAAATTATTTAAATATTATATTACACTGTATTACATTATTCCGGTATTAAATTACATATTATTTATATATTATATCCTATTACAGGGTATTATATTTTATTTATACATCATATTTTATTACACTGTATTATGTTATATTAAATGATATGTTACTTATATAGAATGTCCTATTACATTAATATATATTATATTATATCCTGTTACATTGTAATATACCAAATAATGTGTTATTTATATATTATATATTACGCTGTATTATGTTATTCCGGTATTAAATTATATATTATATCCTATTACACTATATTATGTTATATTAAGAATATATCCTACTACATTGTAATATACCAAATTATATATTATATCCTCTCACATGGTATTATATTTTATTCATACATCATATCTTATTACACTGTATTTTGTTATCGGTATTCAATTATATATTATTTATATATTATATCTCATTACACTTTATTTTTTATGTTTTATTTATATATTATATCCTATATTATGTTATATTAAATTATACATTATTTATATATTATATCCCATTACAGTGTATTATGTTATATTACATTATATATTATTTATATATTATATTATACTGTATTAAATTATACATTTATAATATTATATCCCGTTACACTTTATTTTTTATGTTTTATTTATATATTATATCCTGTATTATGTTGTACTAAATTTTACATTATTTATATATTATATCCCGTTACACTGTTTTTTTTAATTATGTTTTATTTATATATTATATATTACACTGTATTATGTTATACTTGTATTAAATTTTACATTATTTATATATTATATCCTGTTACACTGCTTTTTATTCTGTTTTATTTATATATTATATCTTTATTATATATGTTTTTTATTCTGTTTTATTTATATATTATATCTTTATTATATATGCTTTTTATTCTGTTTTATTTATATATTATATCTTTATTATATATGTTTTTTATTCTGTTTTATTTATATATTATATCTTTAATATATATGCTTTTTATTCTGTTTTATTTATATATTATATCTTTATTATATATGTTTTTTATTCTGTTTTATTTATATATTATATCTTTATTATATATGCTTTTTATTCTGTTTTATTTATATATTATATCTTTATTATATATGCTTTTTATTCTGTTTTATTTATATATTATATCTTTATTATATATGTTTTTTATTCTGTTTTATTTATATATTATATCTTTATTATATATGTTTTTTATTCTGTTTTATTTATATATTATATCTTTATTATATATGCTTTTTATTCTGTTTTATTTATATATTATATCTTTATTATATATGCTTTTTATTCTGTTTTATTTATATATTATATCTTTATTATATATGTTTTTTATTCTGTTTTATTTATATATTATATCTTTATTATATATGTTTTTTATTCTGTTTTATTTATATATTATATCTTTATTATATATGCTTTTTATTCTGTTTTATTTATATATTATATCTTTATTATATATGTTTTTTATTCTGTTTTATTTATATATTATATCTCATTACACTTTATTTTTTATGTTTTATTTATATATTATATCCTATATTATGTTATATTAAACTATACATTATTTATATATTATATCCCATTACACTGTTTTTTTATTCTGTTTTCTTTATATATTATATCTTTATTATATATGCTTTTTATTCTGTTTTATTTATATATTATATCTTTATTATATATGTTTTTTATTCTGTTTTATTTATATATTATATCTTTATTATATATGTTTTTTATTCTGTTTTATTTATATATTATATCTTTATTATATATGTTTTTTATTCTGTTTTATTTATATATTATATCTTTATTATATATGCTTTTTATTCTGTTTTATTTATATATTATATCTCATTACACTTTATTTTTTATGTTTTATTTATATATTATATCCTATATTATGTTATATTAAACTATACATTATTTATATATTATATCCCATTACACTGTTTTTTTATTCTGTTTTCTTTATATATTATATCCCTATACACTGTATTATATTTATATATCATATCTTATGTATTCTGATTTTTTTATATTATTTCATACTTCACTTTTTATTTCCTTTTTATAAAACACATAATAAAGTCTGCGGTTGTCCGTTGTTTAGTCCGTAGTAATGAGCGTATTTCTCGCGCTCTGTGTATATGGCGCCATGGCGGCCATCTTACCCGTAGTGCCTGGTAGGCGCTGATAATGGGGGTGATTTTGTGTCCGCTGTGGGTGCGGCGCACTCGGCAGATCTGGCACACCAGGCGTTGGCAGGTCTTGCAGTAGAGGTGGACCTCCTCCTTGTGGTCGGGGCAGGTCAGACCCTGGGGGAGATAAAACAAGATGGCGTCAGAGGCGTTCTAGGTCCCGGGCCCTCCTGGGTCCACCTCCCGCTCTCACCTTGGGTTTGAAGCTCAGGGTCGGAGGCGTGGGCTCGTGTTGGGCCTTCTGGGTGCCCCAGGGGTGGTAGAGTTTGAAGCACTCGTTGCAGAAGCTGGCCCGGCACTCGGTGCAGCCCTTGCTGGCCTCCTGCTGGGGGGGTTTACAGAACTGGCACATGATGGCGGCGCTGATGTTGACCGTCTGCCGGTAGCGCTCCACCACCCGCTCCAGGGTCAGGTTCCGGAACAGGTTGCCCAGCCCCCGCTCCCCGAGGTCCACATCATGCTGGCAGGACGGACACGGGAAGAGGACCATCTGTGGGTGGGCAGGGCCACGTTTCCTGCCAGGATAAGTGCCAAATCCTGCCGGGGAGAGGAGAAACAACCAGGACATGATCCTCGATGGCCAATACATGAGCAGATCGGGGAACAGATCTAGGTTCTCCGAGGAGTTAATCCGTGAGATAAGAGGACCTATTGTACATGGAGGGGCCTCCTTCAGGAGCCCTTTGGTAGCAGATCTGTGCCTGAGATGGAGGTCCATACATGGGTCATCCACCACCAGACCACAAGGACCGTCCTCTGACTAATCCCGAGGTGCTGAGGACCAAAGCTAAAGAAATGGAGTCTAGGGGAACTTTCTTCATGGAACCCCTGGAGCCGGTCCTACTGAGACCCCTCAAATATACGGGGGGCTCCGCTGTTCACCTCCTTCTGACCGGGTTCAAGTGACATCGCATCCCTACAGACTTGTATGGAATAAAATCCCCTTAGTGACCCCCCAGCCCAATATCTCCTCCTCATCCCCTATATCTTCTCATCCCCCTCCACAACCCCCATATCTTCTCCTCATCCCCCTCTGCAACCCCCATATCTTCTCCTCATCCCCCTCAGCAACCCCCATATCTCCTCCTCATCCCCCTCAGCAACCCCCATATCTTCTCCTCATCCTCAGCAACTCCCATATCTCCTCCTCATCCCCCTCAGCAACCCCCTTATCTTCTCCTCATCCTCAGCAACCCCCATATCTCCTCCTCATCCCCCTCAGCAACCCCCATATCTTCTCCTCATCCCCCTCAGCAACCCCCATATCTTCTCCTCATCACCCTCAGCAACCCCCATATCTTCTCCTCATCCCCCTCAGCAACCCCCATATCTCCTCCTCATCCCCCTCAGCAACCCCCATATCTCCTCCTCATCCCCCTCAGCAACCCCCATATCTTCTCCTCATCACCCTCAGCAACCCCCATATCTTCTCCTCATCCCCCTCAGCAACCCCCATATCTTCTCCTCATCCCCCTCAGCAACCCCCATATCTCCTCCTCATCCCCCTCAGCAACCCCCATATCTCCTCCTCATCCCCCTCAGCAACCCCCATATCTTCTCCTCATCACCCTCAGCAACCCCCATATCTTCTCCTCATCCCCCTCAGCAACCCCCATATCTTCTCCTCATCCCCCTCAGCAACCACTATATCTCCTCATCCCCCTCAGCAACCCCCATATCTTCTCCTCATCACCCTCAGCAACCCCCATATCTCCTCCTCATACCCCTCAGCAACCCCCATATCTTCTCCTCATCCCCCTCAGCAACCCCCATATCTTCTCCTCATCCCCCTCAGTGACCCCCATATCTCCTCCTCATCATCCTCAATGACCCCCCATATCTCCACCTCATCATCCTCAATGACCCCCCATATCTCCACCTCATCCCTCGCAGTAACTCCCCATATCTCCTCCTCATCCCTCTCAGTGACCCCCCATATATCCCCCTCAGTGACCCCCCATATCTCCTCTTCATACCTTTCAGTGACCCCCCATATCTCCTCATCCCCCTCAGTGACCCCCCATATCTCCTCTTCATACCTCTCAGTGACCCCCCATATCTCCTCCTCATCCCCCTCAGTGACCCCTTATATCTCCTCCTCATTCCCCTCAGTGACCCCCCATATCTCCTCCTCATCTCCCTCAGTGACCCCCCATATCTCCTCCTCATCCCCCTCAGTGACCCCCCATATCTCCTCATTCCCCTCAGGGACCCCCCATATCTCCTCCTCATCCACCTCAGTGACCCCCCCATATCTCCTCATCCCCCTCAGTGACCCCCCATATCTCCTCCTCATCTCCCTCAGTGACCCCCCATATCTCCTCCTCATCCGCCTCAGTGACCACCCATATCTTCTCCTCATTCCCCTCAGTGACCCCCCATATCTCCTCATCCCCCTCAGTGACCCCCCATATCTTCTCCTCATCCGCCTCAGTGACCCCCCATATCTCCTCCTCATCCCCCTCAGTGCCCCCCATATCTCCTCATCCGCCTCAGTGACCACCCATATCTTCTCCTCATTCCCCTCAGTGAACCCCCATATCTCCTCCTCATTCCCCTCAGTGACCCCCCATATCTCGTCCTCATTCCCCTCAGTGACCCCCCCATATCTCCTCCTCATTCCCCTCAGTGACTCCCCATATCTCCTCCTCATTCCCCTCAGTGACCCCCCATATCTCCTCCTCATTCCCCTCAGTGACCCCCCATATCTCCTCCTCATTCCCCTCAGTGACCCCCCATATCTCCTCCTCATTCCCCTCAGTGACCCCCCATATCTCCTCCTCATTCCCCTCAGTGACCCCCCACATCTCCTCCTCATCCCCCTCAGTGACCCCCCATATCTCCTCATTCCCCTCAGTGACCCCCCACATCTCCTCCTCATTCCCCTCAGTGACCCCCCCATATCTCCTCCTCATTCCCCTCAGTGACCCCCCACATCTCCTCCCATCCCCCTCAGTGACCCCCCACATCTCCTCCTCATCCCCCTCAGTGACCCCCCATATCTCCTCCTCATTCCCCTCAGTGACCCCCCACATCTCCTCCTCATTCCCCTCAGTGACCCCCCCATATCTCCTCCTCATTCCCCTCAGTGACCCCCCCATATCTCCTCTTCATTCCCCTCAGTGACCCCCCATATCTCCTCCTCATCCACCTCAGTGACCCTCCCATATCTCCTCACTCCCCTCAGTGACCCCCCATATCTCCTCCTCATTCCCCTCAGTGGCCCCCCATATCTCCTCCTCATTCCCCTCAGTGACCCCCCATATCTCCTCCTCATTCCCCTCAGTGACCCCCCATATCTCCTCACTCTTCTAGCCCCCCCCCGGCTCAGCATTCAGTATGCAGAGCCATCAGATGTGTGTGTCTCCCTCCATTCCTCGGGGGTGGGGCCGTGGTGGGGCACTCACCTGATTTGATGAGGCGCTCCTGCTTCGGCACGACCCTCCTGCCCATGCGGGGGCTGCGGGTGGAGGGGGAGGAGGCTGGTGAGTTGGGTTCGGAGTTGGGGTCACAGACGTACCCTCTCTGGAGGAGGATTTCGCTGGCACATACATGACACACGTTGTGCTTACACGGCAGGATGACGGGGTGCTTGTACATCTCCTTACACACTGGGCACAAGAGCTCACGCTCCATGTTCTTCATACTGGTCTGTGGAGAGAAACAACATGCCAGGATTACCAGCACTCCAAACCAATGGCGAAACAAGGGTGATGACATCACTGTACCGTTCTCCTCTCACAATCCCCTACAGATTATAAACACTGCTCTGTGATGACATCACTGTACTGTTCTCCTTCTACGATTATAAACACTGCTCTGGGATGACATCACTGCACCACTCTCCTCCCACAATCCTCCACAGATTATAAACACTGCTCTGTGATGACATCACTGTACCGTTCTCCTCCCACAATCCCTTACAGATTATAAACACTGCTCTGTGATGACATCACTGTACTGTTCTCCTTCTACGATTATAAACACTGCTCTGTGATGACATCACTGTACTGTTCTCCTTCTACGATTATAAACACTGCTCTGGGATGACATCACTGCACCACTCTCCTCCCACAATCCTCCACAGATTATAAACACTGCTCTGTGAGGACATCACTGTACTGTTCTCCTCCCACAGTCCCCCACAGACTATCAGACTATAAACACTGCTCTGGGATGACATCACTGTACCGCTCTCCTCCCACGATTAGAAACACTGCTCTGGGATGACATCACTGTACCGCTCTTCTCCCACGATTATAAACACTGCTCTAGGATGACATCACTGTACCGTTCTCCTCCCACAATCCTCAGTGTGATGTGCCTATTGGATATGCTGAGTATTCAGTCTACTATACGGGGATAATTATGGCCACCAACCGCCGAGTCTGGAAAGAGGAACTGAGATACAACGGCTCCGTACACACTTCTACACTCATCACCCCACAATGAACATTGCATGAAACATGAGGGCCACACAAAGCCCCACCACCACCTAGAGGGCCACACTAAGCCCCACCACTAGCTAGAGGGCCACACTAAGCCCCACCACCACCTAGAGGACCACAGTAAGGCCCACCACCACCTAGAGGACCACAGTAAGGCCCACCACCACCTAGAGGACCACAGTAAGCCCCACCACCAGCTAGAGGGCCACAGTAAGCCCCACCACCACCTAGAGGGCCACAGTAAGCCCCCACCACAACCTAGAAGACCACAGTAAGGCCCACCACCACCTAGAGGACCACAGTAAGGCCCACCACCACCTAGAGGACCACAGTAAGGCCCACCACCACCTAGAGGACCACAGTAAGGCCCACCACCACCTAGAGGACAAAACTAAGCCCCACCACCACCTAGAGGACCACAGTAAGCCCCACCACCAGCTAGAGGGCCACAGTAAGCCCCACCACCACCTAGAGGGCCACAGTAAGGCCCACCACCACCTAGAGGGCCACACTAAGCCCCACCACGACCTAGAGGACCACAGTAAGCCCCACCACCACCTAGAGGACCACAGTAAGCCCCACCACCAACTAGAGGACCACAGTAAGGCCCACCACCACCTAGAGGACAAAACTAAGCCCCACCACCACCTAGAGGACCACAGTAAGCCCCACCACCAGCTAGAGGGCCACACTAAGCCCCACCACCACCTAGAGGGCCACAGTAAGCCCCACCACAACCTAGAGGACCACAGTAAGGCCCACCACCACCTAGAGGACCACAGTAAGGCCCACCACCACCTAGAGGGCCACAGTAAGCCCCACCACCACCTAGAGGGCCACAGTAAGGCCCACCACCACCTAGAGGGCCACACTAAGCCCCACCACGACCTAGAGGACCACAGTAAGCCCCACCACCACCTAGAGGGCCACACTAAGCCCCACCACCAGCTAGAGGGCCACACTAAGCCCCACCACGACCTAGAGGACCACAGTAAGCCCCACCACCACCTAGAGGACCACAGTAAGGCCCACCACCACCTAGAGGACCACAGTAAGCCCCACCACCAGCTAGAGGGCCACACTAAGCCCCACCACCACCTAGAGGGCCACAGTAAGCCCCACCACCACCTAGAGGACCACAGTAAGGCCCACCACCACCTAGAGGACCACAGTAAGGCCCACCACCACCTAGAGGACCACAGTAAGGCTCACCACCACCTAGAGGACCACAGTAAGCCCCACTACCACCTAAAGGGCCACGCTAAGCCCCACCACCACCTAGAGGGCCACACTAAGCCCCACCACCACCTAGAGGGCCACGCTAAGCCCCACCACCACGTAGAAGACCAAACTAAGCCCCACCACCACCTAGAGGGCCACAGTAATGCTCATCACCACCTAGAGAACCACAGTAATGCTCATCACCACCTAGAGAACCACAGTAAGGCTCACCACCACCTAGAGGACCACAGTAAGCCCCACCACCACGTAGAAGACCAAACTAAGCCCCACCACCACCTAGAGGGCCACAGTAATGCTCATCACCACCTAGAGAACCACAGTAATGCTCATCACCACCTAGAGAACCACAGTAAGGCTCACTACCACCTAGAGGGCCACACTAAGCCCCACCACCACCTAGAGGGCCACACTAAGCCCCACCACCACCTAGAGGACCAAACTAAGCCCCACCACCACCTAGAGGACCAAACTAAGCCCCACCACCACCTAGAGGGCCACACTAAGCCCCACCACCACCTAGAGGACCACAGTAAGGCCCACCACCACCTAGAGGACAAAACTAAGCCCCACCACCACCTAGAGGGCCACACTAAGCCCCACCACCAACTAGAGGACCACAGTAAGCCCCACCACCACCTAGAGGGTTACATTTATCCTCACCACCACCTAGAGGACCTCACTAAGCCCCACCACCACCTAGAGGGCCACACTAAACCCCACCACCACTAAGAGGACCAAACTAAGCCCCACCACCACTTAGAGGGCCAAACTAATCCCCACCACCACCTAGAGGGCCATACTAAGCCCCACAACCACCTAGAGGGTCACATTTATCCTCACCACCACTTGGAGGACCACACTAAGCCCCACCACCACCTAGAGGGCCACACTAAGCCCCACCACCACCTAGAGGACCAAACTAAGCCCCACCACCACCTAGAACACCGCAGTAAGGCCCACCACCACCTAGAGGACCACACTAAGCCCCACCACCACCTGGAGGACCAAACTAAGCCCCACCACCACCTAGAGGACCAAACTAAGCCCCACCACCACCTAGAGGGCCACACTAAGCCCCACCACCACCTAGAGGACCACACTAAGCCCCACCACCACCTAGAGGGCCATACTAAGCCCCACCACCACATAGAGGGCCATACTAAGCCCCACCACCAACTAGAGGACCACAGTAAGGCCCACCACCACCTAGAGGGTCACATTTATCCCCACCACCACCTAGAGAGCCACACTAAGCCCCACCACCTAGCAGGTCATACTAAGCCCCACCACAACCTAGAGGGTCTCATTTATCCCCACCACCTAGAGGGACACACTAAGCCCCACCATCCACCTAGAGGGCCACACTAAGCCACACCATCCACCTAGAGGGCCACACTAAGCCCCACCACCACCTAGAGAGACATACTAAGGCCCTCCACCACCTAGAGGGCCATACTAAGCCCCACCGCCACTTATAGGGACACACTTATCCCCACCACCACCATGAGCGCCACACTAAGCTTTACCATTACCATTAGGGCCACACTAAACTTCACCGCTGCCATGTGCACTACGCTAAATCCCACCACCATCAGGAGAGCTGCACTAAGTCACACCACCATGAGGGCCACACTAAGGCCCACCACTACCATGAAAGCCACACTAACACTTACCACTGCCATGAAGGCCACACTAAACTTCACCACTATCATGAAGGCCACACTAAGTCCCACCACTACCATGAAGGCCACACTAAGTCCCACCACTACCATGAAGGCCACACTAAGTCCCACCACTGCCATGAAGGCCACACTAAGTCCCACCACTGCCATGAAGGCCACACTAAGTCCCACCACTACCATGAAGGCCACACTAAGTCCCACCACTACCATGAAGGCCACTCTAACACTTACCACTGCCATGAGGACCACACTAAACTTCACCACTACCATGAAGGCCACACTAACACTTACCACTGCCATGAGGACCACACTAAACTTCACCACTACCATGAAGGGCACACTAAGTCCCACCACTACCATGAAGGCCACACTAAGTCCCACCACTACCATGAAGGCCACACTAAGTCCCACCACTACCATGAAGGCCACTCTAACACTTACCACTGCCATGAGGACCACACTAAACTTCACCACTACCATGAAGGGCACACTAAGTCCCACCACTACCATGAGGACCACACTAAGTCCCACCACTACCATGAAGGCCACACTAACACTTACCACTGCCATGAGGACCACACTAAACTTCACCACTACCATGAAGGGCACACTAAGTCCCACCACTACCATGAGGACCACACTAAGTCCCACCACTACCATGAAGGCCACACTAAGTCCCACCACTGCCATGAAGGGCACACTAAGACTTACCACCACCAAGAGGACTACACTAAGCTTCACCACCAGCTTGAGAGTGCAGGAAGGACTAAGCTGACCAAAAACAACATGGCCGTTGGGCGCACTCCCCCCCCCCCCCCAGGTGGACATGGCCTTAGTGGGGAAATCATGGACCTCCCGTGCCATTCTCCTCCCAGAACCCCCCGGGGAGTTATGCCGTCGGTTATCAGAGGATTATGAATACGGCGGTGTGACCACAGAGGTCCCGAGGTTCCATCTCCCCACCATTGTCACTCTGGGGTCTATCACACGTTCTCCCAGGTCCCTGCGTCACGCCCTCCCGGGGCCCCTCCCTGTCTGCTTCACCTTGTTCCCTCTCCGAGCTGCCATGTCCTCCCAGGTTGTCATAGAGAGAGGGAGGGACTCTGCAGCTTCTCCTCATCCCCGGGAAGATGGAGGATGCAGTTGCCGTGGTAACCACTAGATGTGCTGCAGCTCCAGCGACGGCCGAGGAGGGGGGAACGCCGCCGCTCTACGAACGCTCCCCTCCCCCCACCGCCGTACATTTCCAGAAATAACATACAACGTAACAAATACAATCGTTACAACGTATCCTTCTATCGCCCGCCTGATCCTCCCCTCCCCCCCCCCACCAATGTACCGACATCGGCCCCGCAGCGGCCCCGCCGACCGCAGAGCACGCCGCATGCCTGCACATGATGTCTGCTCCTGGCCGCCCTCCAGACATGACACACACATGTCACTTACACTGATCCGCACCAAGGCGTCCATGATGGAGGTGAACGCCTGCAGGTCGTCTCCCTGCGCCATGATCCCCGCCGAGCTTCTCCTGCAGGACCCTACCGAGGAACGGTGCAAAGGATGCTCCGCCGAGGGGGAGGGGAGGGGGATGCAGGGAGCATGAGCAGTGCGAAGGAGGAGGATGAGAGGACCGCACTGATCTGTGAGATTCCCATCCAATCCGTACAAGTCCCGGCATCTGGAGGATGGACCATGCACAGTCCCACTTCTCCTGTCCCGGATGCCGGGTGTCATTCTCGATATCTGTCCCCATTCTGTATGTATGGACTCTGCACAGTCCCACTTCTCCTGTCCTGGATGCCGGGTGTCATTCTCGGTATCTGTCCCTATTCTGTATGCATGGACTCTGCACAGTCCCACTCCTCCTGTCCTGGATGCCGGGTGTCATTCTCGGTATCTGTCCCCATTCTGTATGTATGGACTCTGCACAGTCCAACTCCTCCTGTCCTGGATGCCGGGTGTCATTCTCGGTATCTGTCCCCATTCTGTATGTATAAACTCTGCACAGTCCCCACTTCTCCTGTCCTGGATGCCGGGTGTCATTCTCGGTATCTCCTCTCATTCTGTATGTATGGACTCTGCACAGTCCCACTTCTCCTGTCCTGGATGCCGGGTGTCATTCTCGGTATCTGTCCCCATTCTGTATGTATGGACCATGCACAGTCCCACTTCTCCTGTCCTGGATGCCGGGTGTCATTCTCGGTATCTCCTCTCATTCTGTATGTATGGACTCTGCACAGTCCCACTTCTCCTGTCCTGGATGCCGGGTGTCATTCTCGGTATCTGTCCCCATTCTGTATGGATGGACCATGCACAGTCCCACTTCTCCTGTCCTGGATGCCGGGTGTCATTCTCGGTATCTCCTCTCATTCTGTATGTATGGACTCTGCACAGTCCCACTTCTCCTGTCCCGGATGCCGGGTGTCATTCTCGGTATCTCCCCTTATTCTGTATGTATGCACCATGCACAGTCCCACTTCTCCTGTCCTGGATGCCGGGTGTCATTCTCGGTATCTGTCCCTATTCTGTATGTATGGACTCTGCACAGTCCCACTTCTCCTGTCCTAGATGCCGGGTGTCATTCTCAGTATCTGTCCCCATTCTGTATGTATGGACTCTGCACAGTCCCACTTCTCCTGTCCTGGATGCCGGGTGTCATTCTCAGTATCTGTCCCCATTCTGTATGTATGGACTCTGCACAGTCCCACTTCTCCCGTCCTGGATGTCGGGTGTCATTCTCGGTATCTGTCCCCATTCTGTATGTATAAACTCTGCACAGTCCCACTTCTCCTGTCCTGGATGTCGGGTGTCATTCTCGGTATCTGTCCCCATTCTGTATGTATGGACTCTGCACAGTCCCACTTCTCCCGTCCTGGATGTCGGGTGTCATTCTCGGTATCTGTCCCCATTCTGTATGTATAAACTCTGCACAGTCCCACTTCTCCTGTCCCGGATGCCGGGTGTCATTCTCGGTATCTCCTCTCATTCTGTATGTATGGACTCTGCACAGTCCCACTTCTCCTGTCCCGGATGCCGGGTGTCATTCTCAGTATCTGTCCCCATTCTGTATGTATGGACTCTGCACAGTCCCACTTCTCCTGTCCCGGATGCCGGGTGTCATTCTCGGTATCTCCTCTCATTCTGTATGTATGGACTCTGCACAGTCCCACTTCTCCTGTCCCGGATGCCGGGTGTCATTCTCGGTATCTGTCCCCATTCTGTATGTATGGACTCTGCACAGTCCCTCTTCTCTTGTCCCGGATGGCGGGTGTCATTCTCGGTATCTGTCCCCATTCTGTATGTATGGACTCTGCACAGTCCCACTTCTCCTGTCCCGGATGCCGGGTGTCATTCTCGGTATCTCCTCTCATTCTGTATGTATGGACTCTGCACAGTCCCACTCCTCCTGTCCCGGATGCCGGGTGTCATTCTCGGTATCTGTCCCCATTCTGTATGTATGGACTCTGCACAGTCCCACTTCTCCTGTCCCGGATGGCGGGTGTCATTCTCGGTATCTGTCCCCATTCTGTATGTATGGACTCTGCACAGTCCCACTTCTCCTGTCCCGGATGCCGGGTGTCATTCTCGGTATCTGTCCCCATTCTGTATGTATGGACTCTGCACAGTCCCTCTTCTCCTGTCCCGGATGCCGGGTGTCATTCTCGGTATCTCCTCTCATTCTGTATGTATGGACTCTGCACAGTCCCACTTCTCCTGTCCCGGATGCCGGGTGTCATTCTCGGTATCTGTCCCCATTCTGTATGTATGGACTCTGCACAGTCCCTCTTCTCTTGTCCCGGATGGCGGGTGTCATTCTCGGTATCTGTCCCCATTCTGTATGTATGGACTCTGCACAGTCCCACTTCTCCTGTCCCGGATGCCGGGTGTCATTCTCGGTATCTCCTCTCATTCTGTATGTATGGACTCTGCACAGTCCCACTCCTCCTGTCCCGGATGCCGGGTGTCATTCTCGGTATCTGTCCCTATTCTGTATGTATGGACTCTGCACAGTCCCACTTCTCCTGTCCCGGATGCCGGGTGTCATTCTCGGTATCTGTCCCTCTTCTGTATGTATGGACTCTGCACAGTCCCACTTCTCCTGTCCCGGATGCCGGGTGTCATTCTCGGTATCTGTCCCTCTTCTGTATGTATGGACTCTGCACAGTCCCACTTCTCCTGTCCCGGATGCCGGGTGTCATTCTCGGTATCTGTCCCCATTCTGTATGTATGGATATTTTTATTTGTATAAACAAACAAATTACAAGGTAACAAAACTGTAACCATCATAAAACAAACAGCACATAAACCAACAATGTAACAACTGCTTACATCTTCTTCACGTCAAAAACACATCAGTTTAAATGAAATGAAAAGTTATACACAGAATTTTGATACTATAAATAAATTCCATCCCATAATTTTATATTCCTCCAGTATTTCCTCAGCTCTAAACTCTTCATCCACCTCGACTCTGAGAGGACTACGTCTGCGACTCTCCTGGCCAGGAACAGCTCGTTGTGCATGGCTACCTTGGTCCTCAGAGGACTACGTCTGCGACTCTCCTGGCCAGGAACAGCTCGGTGTGCATGGCTACCTTGGTCCTCCGAGAGGACTACGTCTGCGACTCTCCTGGCCAGGAACAGCTCGTAGTGCATGGCTACCTTGGTCCTCCGAGAGGACTACGTCTGCGACTCTCCTGGCCAGGAACAGCTCGTTGTGCATGGCTACCTTGGTCCTCCGAGAGGACTACTTCTGCGACTCTCCTGGCCAGGAACAGCTCGGTGTGCATGGCTACCTTGGTCCTCCGAGAGGACTACGTCTGCGACTCTCCTGGCCAGGAACAGCTCGTAGTGCATGGCTACCTTGGTCCTCCGAGAGGACTACGTCTGCGACTCTCCTGGCCAGGAACAGCTCGTTGTGCATGGCTACCTTGGTCCTCCGAGAGGACTACGTCTGCGACTCTCCTGGCCAGGAACAGCTCGTTGTGCATGGCTACCTTGGTCCTCAGAGGACTACTTCTGCGACTCTCCTGGCCAGGAACAGCTCGTTGTGCATGGCTACCTTGGTCCTCCGAGAGGACTACGTCTGCGACTCTCCTGGACAGGAACAGCTCGTTGTGCATGGCTACCTTGGTCCTCCGAGAGGACTACGTCTGCGACTCTCCTGGACAGGAACAGCTCGTTGTGCATGGCTACCTTGGTCCTCCGAGAAGACTACGTCTGCGACTCTCCTGGCCAGGAACAGCTCGTTGTGCATGGCTACCTTGGTCCTCCGAGAGGACTACGTCTGCGACTCTCCTGGCCAGGAACAGCTCGTTGTGTATGGCTACCTTGGTCCTCAGAGGACTACGTCTGCGACTCTCCTGGCCAGGAACAGCTCGTTGTGTATGGCTACCTTGGTCCTCAGAGGACTATGTCTGCGACTCTCCTGGCCAGGAACAGCTCGTTGTGTATGGCTACCTTGGTCCTCTGAGAGGACTACGTCTGCGACTCTCCTGGCCAGGAACAGCTCGTTGTGCATGGCTACCTTGGTCCTCTGAGAGGACTACGTCTGCGACTCTCCTGGCCAGGAACAGCTCGTTGTGCATGGCTACCTTGGTCCTCCGAGAGGACTACGTCTGCGACTCTCCTGGCCAGGAACAGCTCGTTGTGCATGGCTACCTTGGTCCTCCGAGAGGACTACGTCTGCGACTCTCCTGGACAGGAACAGCTCGTTGTGCATGGCTACCTTGGTCCTCAGAGGACTACTTCTGCGACTCTCCTGGCCAGGAACAGCTCGTTGTGCATGGCTACCTTGGTCCTCAGAGGACTACTTCTGCGACTCTCCTGGCCAGGAACAGATCGTTGTGCATGGCTACCTTGGTCCTCAGAGGACTACGTCTGCGACTCTCCTGGCCAGGAACAGCTCGTTGTGCATGGCTACCTTGGTCCTCCGAGAGGACTACGTCTGCGACTCTCCTGGCCAGGAACAGCTCGGTGTGCATGGCTAGCTTGGTCCTCCGAGAGGACTACGTCTGCGACTCTCCTGGCCAGGAACAGCTCGTTGTGCATGGCTACCTTGGTCCTCAGAGGACTATGTCTGCGACTCTCCTGGCCAGGAACAGCTCGGTGTGCATGGCTACCTTGGTCCTCCGAGAGGACTACGTCTGCGACTCTCCTGGCCGGGAACAGCTCGTTGTGCATGGCTACCTTGGTCCTCCGAGAGGACTACGTCTGCGACTCTCCTGGCCGGGAACAGCTCGTTGTGCATGGCTACCTTGGTCCTCCGAGAGGACTACGTCTGCGACTCTCCTGGCCGGGAACAGCTCGTTGTGCATGGCTACCTTGGTCCTCAGAGGACTACGTCTGCGACTCTCCTGGACAGGAACAGCTCGTTGTGCATGGCTACCTTGGTCCTCAGAGGACTACGTCTGCGACTCTCCTGGCCAGGAACAGATCGTTGTGCATGGCTACCTTGGTCCTCCGAGAGGACTACGTCTGCGACTCTCCTGGCCAGGAACAGATCG